>NW_007136800.1:0-699 GCF_000164805.1 Carlito syrichta | reverse complement strand
TACTTAATCCAGCTGGCAAGCCGGATGGTTATCTAGTAAAGTCTGCTATTAAGTCAGCTAGTTAGTCGACTGACTAGTTAGGTGGCTGGCAAGTTAAGCTGGCTGGATAGCAGGTTTGTCAGGGAGGTGGCCAGTTAGATAAGCCAGCTGGGCAGCTGGCTGACCAGCAGAGTGCCTGGCTAGTAAAGCCAGCTGGCTATCGGACTGTCCAGTCAGAAGGCTACCTAATTAAACTGGCTGGCTAGTCAGTTGTTCAGCCCACTATCTGGCTAACTGGATCCCTAGACAGCTAACCAGTCAGGTAGCTAGCTACTTAAGCCAGATGGCTAGTAGTGTAGCCAAACATTTCACTTGCTAGTTAATTCAGCTGGTTAGTCAGTTATCCAGCCAACTTCCTAGCCAACTACTTAAGTCAGCTAGCTATCCAGCTAGCTAATTAAGTCAGCTAGCAAGTCAGCTAACTATTCAGCTAGCTGGTTATTTCAGTTAGCTATTCAGCTTGCGAGTCAGGTAGCTGGCTGGTCAGCTAGATAGTTAAATCAGCTATCCAGCTCTCTAGGCAGTTAGCTAGCTAGTTAAGTCAGCTAGCTAGACAGCTAGATAGCTTGTTTGGTATCCAGCTATGTCAGCTAGATAGCCAGCTAGCTAGTCAGCTAGCTCGTTAAGTCAGCTAGCAAATCAGCTAGTTATTTAGCTAAC
>NW_007136799.1:2185-3148 GCF_000164805.1 Carlito syrichta | reverse complement strand
TCAGCTGGCTAGCTTGGTAGCGAACTAGTTAAATCAGTTGGCTAGCCAGCTGACTAGCTATTTAAGTCAACTAATTAATTCTTCAGGCTTCCCAGCAGGTTAGCTCGGTAGCTAGCTAGTTAAGTCACCTGGTTAGCCACCAGGCTAGCTAGTGTTGTTAACTAGTTATGTCAGCTCACTAGCCAGCTGACTAAATTGTTATGTCAGCTAGTTGAGTCAACTGACTAACCAGCTGGCTAGCTGGTTAAGTCAGCTAATTAATTCAAGCAGCTAACTAACTGGACAGCTAGATAGCTTGCTTCTTTAGTCAGCTGACTAGCCAGCTGGCTACCTGGGTAAGTCAGCTAGTTAAGTCAGCTGTCTAGACTCCTGGCTAGTTAGGTAGTTAGCTAATTAAGTCAGCTGACTAGCCAGCTGGTCACCTAGTTAGTCACTGAGTTATGTGAGCTGGCTAGACAACTGGCTAGCTAGGTGGCTAGCTACTTAATCCAGCTGGCAAGCCGGATGGCTATGTATTTAAGTCTGCTATTTAAGTCAGCTAGTTAGTCGACTGACTAGGTAGGTGGCTGGCAAGTTAAGCTGACTGGATAGCAGGTTTGTCAGGGAGGTGGCCAGTTAGATAAGCTAGCTCAGTAGCCGGCTGACCAGCATTGTGCCTGGCTAGTAAAGTCGGCTGGCTATTGGACTGTCCAGTCAGAAGTCTACCTAATTAAGCTGACTGGCTAGCCAGCTGTTCAGCCCACTATCTGGTTAACTGGATCCCTAGACAGCTAACCAGCCAGGTAGCTAGCTACTTAAGCCAGATGGCTAGCAGTGTAGCCAAACATTTCGCTAGCTAGTTATTCAGCTGGTTAGTCAGTTATCCAGCCAACTTCCTAGCCAACTACTTAAGTCAACTAGCTTTCCAGCTAGCTAATTAAGTCAGCTAGCAAGTCAGCTAACTATTCAGCTAGCTGGTTATTT
>NW_007136799.1:0-820 GCF_000164805.1 Carlito syrichta | reverse complement strand
TCTAATTCAGCTACTTAAGTCAGCTTTCTAATTATGCTACCTGGTTAAGAAAGCTAGCTAGCTAGTTAGCTAAAAGGTTAAGTCAGCAGGTAGAGTCAGGTAGTTAGCTTGTTAACTATGTAGTTAAGTCAGCTGATTAAGTCATTTAGCTTTCTAGTTAGCAAACGTGTTGAGTCAGCAGGTTGAGTAAGCTAGCTAGCTCGTTAGCTAATGAGTCAAGTCAGCTGAAAGAGTCAACTTTCTAGCTGGTTAACTAACGAGTTGTCAGGTGCTTGAGCAACCTAGGAAGTTCGTTAGCTAAAGAGTTGTCAGCTAGCTAGCACGTTAGATAATTGATAAACTAACTAGTTAGCTAGCTGGATAAGTCAGCTAGCTATCTACGTAGCCAACTATTTAACTCAGTTTGTTAGCTAGGTAGCTAGCTAGTTAGCTAACAGTTTAAATCAGCAGGTAGCTAGGTACCTAGATAGTTAGCCAACTATTAAAGTCAGCTGCCTTGCTAGGTAGCTAACTAGTTAATTCAGTTAATTAATCAGCTGGCTTGCCAACTGGCTAGCTAGGTAGCGAGGTAGTTATGTTAGTTGACTACTCAGCTTGCTAGCTAGTTAATTCAGCTAATTAAATCAGCTGGCTAGCCAACTGGCAAGGTAGGTAGCTAGCTAGTTGTCAGCTAGATAGCTACATGGCTAGATAGTGATGTCTTTGAGTTAATTAAGCTGGCTAGCCAACTGGCTAGCTGTTTAAGTCGGCTAGTTTAGTCAACTGTCTAGCCACCTGGCTAGCTAGGTAACAATCTAGATAAGTCAGCTTGCTAGCCAGC
>NW_007136798.1:0-737 GCF_000164805.1 Carlito syrichta | reverse complement strand
TTAGGTAGCTAGCTAGTTAGCTAACAGTTTAAATCAGCAGGTAGCTAGGTACCTAGATAGTTAGCCAACTATTAAAGTCAGCTGCCTTGCTAGGTAGCTAACTAGTTAATTGAGCTAATTAAATCAGCTGGCTTGCCAACTGGCTAGCTAGGTAGTGAGGTAGTTATGTTAGTTGGCTACTCAGCTTGCTAGCTAGTTAATTCAGCTAATTAAATCAGCTGGCTAGCCAACTGGCAAGGTAGGTAGCTAGCTAGTTGTCAGCTAGATAGCTACATGGCTAGATAGTGATGTCTTTGAGTTAAGTAAGCTGGCTAGCCAACTGGCTAGCTGGTTAAGTCGACTAGTTTAGTCAACTGTCTAGCCACCTGGCTAGCTAGGTAGCAATCTAGATAAGTCAGCTTGTTAGCCAGCAGGTTAGCTATTCAAGTCAGCTAGTTAAGTCAGCTGGCTAGCCTGTTGTGAAGGTAGGTAGCTAGCTAGTTAAGTGAACTGGCTAGGTATCTTGCTAGATTAAGTCAGCTATGTAAGTCAGTTGGATAACCAGCTTGATAAATAGGCAGCCACCTAGTTAATTCAGCTGGCTAGCCGGCTGACTAGCTGATTAACTCAGCTAGATAAGTCAGCTGGATAGCATCTGACTAGCTAGTTAAGTCAGCTCGTTAATTCAGTTTTCTATCCAACTGGTTATTTAGATAAAAAGCTAGTAAATTCAGATAGCTATCCATAAGGCTAGCCAG
>NW_007136797.1:0-1340 GCF_000164805.1 Carlito syrichta | reverse complement strand
ACTAGATGAATAACTAGCTAGCCAGAGGGATAGCCATCTGACTTGACTAGCATTTTCATTAGCTAACCAGCTGGATAGTCACTGACTTAATGAGCTGTCTTCACTAGCTAACTAGCAGGTGGCCAGCTGGTGACTTAAACAGATAGCTCCCTAGCCAGTTGACTAGCTGGCTCTCTATCTAGCCAGCTTGCTAGCCAGTTGAATTACCTAGCTCACATAAGCTAGCAAGCTGGGTAGCCAGCTCATTTAAATAGCTAGCTACCTACCTCGCCAGCAAGCTAACCAGCTGACTTAACTACCTAACTTGAACTGCTAGCCTGTTGGCTAGCATGCGGACTTATCTAGCTATCTACCTATCAAACCAGCTGGCTAGACAGCTGGCTAACCTAGCTGACTTAACCAGCTAGACAGTTGGCTAGACAGCTGACTTAACTCACTGACCTCACTAGCTAGCCCAGAAGCTATCTAGCTGACTAACTAGCTAGCTACCTACCTTGTCAGTTGACTTGTCAGCTCTCTTAACTGGCTGAATTAACCAGGTACCAGCTGGTTAGAGTCAACTGACTTAAATAGCTCGCTACCTAGCTAGCCAGCTGACTTAACTAGCTGACTTAACTAGCTAGCTACCTAGGTAGCCAGCTGACTTAAATAGTTAGCTAACTAGCTAGCTACCTAGCTAGCCAGCTGACTTAAATAGTTAGATACCTAGCTAGGTAGCTGACTTAATCATCTAGATTACTAGTTAGCTTACTCATTATCTAATGTGCTAGCTAGGTGGCTTAATTATCTTACTTAACTCGTTAGCTAATGAGCTAGCTAGCTGACATAACCAGCTAACTCAAATCGTTAGCTAGCTAGGTAGCTAGCTGACTCATCCAGCTGACTTAACCCTTAGCTAACTAGCCAGCTAGCCTACTCAACCAGCTGGCTCAACCCGTTTCCTAACTTGCTAGCTAGCTGACTGAACCAGCTGACTTAATACATTAATTAACTAGCTAACTACCTGACAAAACTGACTAACAACCAGTTAGTTAACTTGCTAGCTAGCTGTCTCAACCAACTGTCAAAATTAGAAAACTGACTTAGCTAGCTGACTTATCTTGCAGAATTAACTAGTTAGCTAGTAAACTTAATTATGTGAATTAAAGACTTAGCTAACTATTTAACTAGCTGTATTACTATCTGACTTTATTAATTAGCTAACTATTCAGGAAGCAGACTTAAGTAGCTGACTTAAATAGTTATCTCACAAGTGAGCTAGCTGACTTTGCTAACTGACTTAGCTAGCTAGCTGGATAGCTAGCTGACTTAGCTAACTGACATAACTAATTGGCTAATGA
>NW_007136796.1:0-721 GCF_000164805.1 Carlito syrichta | reverse complement strand
CAGGTAGCCAGCTGACTTAACTAGTTGGCTTAACTAGGTAGCTACCTAGCTAGCCAGCTGACTTAAATAGTTAGATACCTAGCTAGGTAGCTGACTTAATCATCTAGATTACTAGCTAGCTTACTCATTATCTAACGTGCTAGCTAGGTGACTTAATTATCTTACTTAACTCATTAGCTAATGAGCTAGCTAGCTGACATAACCAGCTAACTCAAATCGTTAGCTAGCTAGGTAGCTAGCTGACTCATCCAGCTGACTTAACCCGTTAGCTAACTAGCCAGCTAGCCTACTCAACCAGCTGACTCAACCCGTTTCCTAACTTGCTAGCTAGCTGACTGAACCAGCTGACTTAATACATTAATTAACTAGCTAACTACCTGACTCAACTGACTAACAACCAGTTAGTTAACTTGCTAGCTAGCTGTCTCAACCAACTGTCAAAATTAGAAAACTGACTTAGCTAGCTGACTTATCTTGCAGAATTAACTAGTTAGCTAGTAAACTTAATTATGTGAATTAAAGACTTAGCTAACTATTTAACTAGCTGTATTACTATCTGACTTTATTAATTAGCTAATTATTCAGGAAGCAGACTTAAGTAACTGACTTAAATAGTTATCTCACAAGTGAGCTAGCTGACTTTGCTACTGACTTAGCTAGCTAGCTGGATAGGTAGCTGACTTAGCTAACTGACTTAACTAATTGGCTAATGAGATAATTA
>NW_007136795.1:0-734 GCF_000164805.1 Carlito syrichta | reverse complement strand
TAACTAGCTAGCTACCTAGCTAGCCAGCTGACTTAAATAGTTAGATACCTAGCTAGGTAGCTGACTTAATCATCTAGATTACTAGTTAGCTTACTCATTATCTAATGTGCTAGCTAGGTGGCTTAATTATCTTACTTAACTCGTTAGCTAATGAGCTAGCTAGCTGACATAACCAGCTAACTCAAATCGTTAGCTAGCTAGGTAGCTAGCTGACTCATCCAGCTGACTTAACCCTTAGCTAACTAGCCAGCTAGCCTACTCAACCAGCTGGCTCAACCCGTTTCCTAACTTGCTAGCTAGCTGACTGAACCAGCTGACTTAATACATTAATTAACTAGCTAACTACCTGACAAAACTGACTAACAACCAGTTAGTTAACTTGCTAGCTAGCTGTCTCAACCAACTGTCAAAATTAGAAAACTGACTTAGCTAGCTGACTTATCTTGCAGAATTAACTAGTTAGCTAGTAAACTTAATTATGTGAATTAAAGACTTAGCTAACTATTTAACTAGCTGTATTACTATCTGACTTTATTAATTAGCTAACTATTCAGGAAGCAGACTTAAGTAGCTGACTTAAATAGTTATCTCACAAGTGAGCTAGCTGACTTTGCTAACTGACTTAGCTAGCTAGCTGGATAGCTAGCTGACTTAGCTAACTGACATAACTAATTGGCTAATGAGATAATTAACTGACTTAACAAGTTGGATAATGAGTTAGCTAACTGTTTTAT
>NW_007136794.1:0-845 GCF_000164805.1 Carlito syrichta | reverse complement strand
CTAGCTGACTAGTTAGCTGACTTAACTAGCTGATGAGATAGTGGCTGGCTACCTGGTCATTCAACTGACTTAACTAGTTAGCGACCTGGTGGGCTAGATGGCTAGCCAACTGTCTTAACTTGCTAGCTACCTGTCTGGCTAGCTGGCTAGGCAGCCGGGTAGCTACATAGTGGACTGACCACCTGGCTAGCCAACTGGATTAAATAGCCAGCTTGGGTAGCCAGCTGGCTAACGAGTTTAGTCAGCTACTTGTGCCAGCTTGCTAACTGGTTATTCAGCTGGCCATCCAGCTGGCTAGCTAATTAAGTCAGATAGTTAAGTCAGCTGACCAGCCACCTTGCTAGATAGGTAACTATCTAGTTAAATCAGCAAGTTAACTCAGCTAGATCACTAGGTAGCTAGCTAGCTAAGTCAGCTAGTTAATCAGCAGGCTAACTGGTTAAGTCACTTAGGTAAATCAGCTGGCTAGCCAGCTGCCTATAAGGGTAGTTATCAAGTTAAGTCAGCTGGCTAGTCAGCTTTCTAACTAGTTAAGTCACCTAATTAATTCAACTTGCTGGCCAGTTGGTTGGCTAGGTAGTTAGGTGTTTGAGTCAGTTGGCAAGCAAGTGGGCTATATAGGTAGGTAGCTAGTTAAACCCGTTGGCTAGCCATTAGGCTATCTAGTTATATTAGCTAGGTAAGTCAGCTGGCTATTCAGCTGTCTAGCTAGGTAGATAGCTTGGTAAGTTTGATGGCTAGTCAGCTGACTACTTCATTATGTCAACTAGATAAATTAGCTGGCTAGGCTGCTGGCTAGCTAGGTAGCTAGGCAATTAAGTCAGCTGGCTCTCCAGCTGGTCAGG
>NW_007136793.1:0-766 GCF_000164805.1 Carlito syrichta | reverse complement strand
GTTGGCTAGGTAGTTAGGTGTTTGAGTCAGTTCGCAAAGCTGTGGGCTATATAGGTAGGTAGCTAGTTAAAGCCAGTGGCTAACCCATTAGGCTATCTAGTTATATTAGCTAGGTAAGTCAGCCGGCTAGTCAGCTGCCTAGCTAGGTAGATAGCTTGGTAAGTGTGATGGCTAGTCAGCTGACTACTTCATTATGTCAACTAGATAAATTAGCTGGCTAGGCTGCTGGCTAGCTAGGTAGCTAGGCAATTAAGTCAGCTGGCTCTCCAGCTGGTCAGCTAGTTTACTCAGCTGGCTAGCCAGCTGGGTAGCTAGTTAAGTCAGCATGTTAATCAGTTGTCAAGCCAGCTGGTTAGCTAGTTAAAAAGCTAGTTAAGTCAGATGGGCAGCCATTTGGCTCGCTAGATATTTCAGCTACTTAAGTCAGCTGACTAGCTAGGAAGCTAGCTAGTTAAGTCAGCTAGATATGACAGCAAACTAGCTAGTTAAATCACGTAGTTAAATCAATTAGCTATATGATAGCTAGCTAGGTACCTAACTAGTTAAATCATCTAGTTATGTCAGCTGGATAGGTAGGTAGCTACATAATTAATTCAGCTAGTTAAATCAGCAGCCTAGCGAGTTAAGTCAGTCAGTTAAGTCAGCTGGATAGCCAGTTGCCTAAAAGGATAGATAGCTAGATAAGTCTGTTGGATAGTCAGCTGGCTACTTATTTAAATCAGCTAGTTAAATCAGATGGCAAGCCAGGGTGATGCATAGGAAGTTA
>NW_007136792.1:0-709 GCF_000164805.1 Carlito syrichta | reverse complement strand
GCTAGTTAAACCCTTTGGCTAACCATTAGGCTATCTAGTTATATTAGCTAGGTAAGTCAGCTGGCTATTCAGCTGTCTAGCTAGGTAGATAGCTTGGTAAGTTTGATGACTAGTCAGCTGACTACTTCATTATGTCAACTAGATAAATTAGCTGGCTAGGCTGCTGGCTAGCTAGGTAGCTAGGCAATTAAGTCAGCTGTCTCTCCAGCTGGTCAGCTAGTTTACTCAGCTGGCTAGCCAGCTGGGTAGCTAGTTAAGTCAGCACGTTAATCAGTTGTCAAGCCAGCTGGTTAGCTAGTTAAAAAGCTAGTTAAGTCAGATGGGCAGCCATTTGGCTCGCTAGATATTTCAGCTACTTAAGTCAGCTGACTAGCTAGGAAGCTAGCTAGTTAAGTCAGCTAGATATGACAGCAAACTAGGTAGTTAAATCACATAGTTAAATCAATTAGCTATATGATAGCTAGCTAGGTACCTAGCTAGTTAAATCATCTAGTTATGTCAGCTGGATAGGTAGGTAGCTACATAATTAATTCAGCTAGTTAAATCAGCAGCCTAGCGAGTTAAGTCAGTCAGTCAAGTCAGCTGGATAGCCAGCTGCCTAAAAGGATTGGTAGCTAGATAAGTCTGCTGGCTAGCCATCTGGCTACTTATTTACATCAGCTAGTTAAATCAGATGGCAAGCCAGGGTGATGCATAGGAAGTAGCTAGA
>NW_007136791.1:0-622 GCF_000164805.1 Carlito syrichta | reverse complement strand
CAGGTTAGCTAGTTAAAAAGCTAGTTATGTCAGATGGGCAGCCATTTGGGCTCGCTAGATATTTCAGCTACTTAAGTCAGCTGACTAGCTAGGAAGCTAGCTAGTTAAGTCAGCTAGATATGACAGCAAACTAACTAGTTAAATCACATAGTTAAATCAATTAGCTATATGATAGCTAGCTAGGTACCTAGCTAGTTAAATCATCTAGTTATGTCAGCTGGATAGGTTGGTTGCTACATAATTAATTCAGCTAGTTAAATCAGCAGCCTAGCGAGTTAAGTCAGTCAGTTAAGTCAGCTGTATAGCCAGCTGCCTAAAAGGATAGGTAGCTAGATAAGTCTGCTGGCTAGCCAGCTGGCTACTTATTTACATCAACTAGTTAAATCAGATGGCAAGCCAGGGTGATGCATAGGAAGTTATCTAGATAAGTAAGATGGCAAGCCACCTGCCTATCTAGTGATGTCAACTAGTTAAGTCAGCTGGAAAGCCAGCTCACTAAGGAGTTGTCACCTAGTTGAGTCAGCTGGATAGCCAGCTGCTTAGCTGGTTAAGTCAGCTAGCTAATTATAGTGGCTAGCCAACTGGCTAGCAATGTAGTCAGCTAGTTAAGTCAGCTGTCTAG
>NW_007136790.1:0-930 GCF_000164805.1 Carlito syrichta | reverse complement strand
TAAGTCAGCTGGCTCGCCAGCAGCCTACCTGGGTAGCTAGCTAGTTAAGTCAGCTGGCTAGCTAGCTGGTTAGCTAGATAGCTAGGTTGTTAAGTCAACTGGCAAGCCAGGGGGATACATAGGTAGCTAGCTATTTAAGTCAGCAGGCTAGCCACCAGACTGACTAAGGATGTAAGCTAGTTATGTAAGCTGACTAGCCAGCTGGCTAACTTGTTACATCAGGAAATTGAGTCAGCTACCTAGCCAGCTGGCTAGCTGGTTAAGGCAGTAGGTAATTCAAGTGCCTAGCCAACTGGCTAGCTAGGCAGCTACATAGTTAACTCAGCTGTCTAGCCACTGGCTAGTTGGTTAAGTCAGCTAGTTAAGTCAGCTGACTAGCCTCCTTGTGTGGTAGATAGTTAGATAATTAAGTCAGCTGGCTAGCTAGCTGGCTAGCTAGTTAAGTCAGCTTAAGTGACCTGGCTGACCAGCTGACTATCTAGGTGGCTAGCTAGTTAAGCCAGCTGTCTAGCTGGATGACTATCTAGATAATCAGCTAGTTAAGTTAGCTGGTAAGCTGGCTGGCTAACTGGGGCTCTGGCAAATTAACCCAGCTGGTTAGCAGGCTTGTCAGGTAGGTGGCCAGCTTGTTCATTCAGCTGGCTAGCCGGCTGAAGAGCAGGGTGGCTGGCAAGTTAAGGCTGCTGGCTATCTGACTGTCTAGCCAGCCAGCTGACTATTTAAGCCAGCTGGATAGCCTGCTGGCCAGCCCACTAGCTAGATAGCCAGCTGCCTAGTCAGCTACCCAGCCAGGTAGCTAACTAGGCAAACCAGTTGGTTAGCCATTTAAGCAACCCAGTAGCTTGCTAGTTATGTCAGCTGGCTTGCCAACTAGCCAGCCAACTATCTAGTCAGCTTGCAAAGTCAGCTAGTTAGCCAGTTAGCTAGTTA
>NW_007136789.1:0-735 GCF_000164805.1 Carlito syrichta | reverse complement strand
CAGCTGTCTAGCTGGATGACTATCTAGATAATCAGCTAGTTAAGTTAGCTGGTAAGCCGGCTGGCTAACTGGGGCTCTGGCAAATTAACCCAGCTGGTTAGCAGGCTTGTCAGGTAGGTGGCCAGCTTGTTCATTCAGCTGGCTAACCGGCTGAAGAGCAGGGTGGCTGGCAAGTTAAGGCTGCTGGCTATCTGACTGTCTAGCCAGCCAGCTGACTATTTAAACCAGCTGAATAGCCTGCTGGCCAGCCCACTAGCTAGATAGCCAGCTGCCTAGTCAGCTACCCAGCCAGGTAGCTAACTAGGCAAACCAGTTGGTTAGCCATTTAAGCAACCCAGTAGCTTGCTAGTTATGTCAGCTGGCTTGCCAACTAGCCAGCCAACTATCTAGTCAGCTTGCAAAGTCAGCTAGTTAGCCAGTTAGCTAGTTAAGTGTGCAAGCAAGTCAGCTAACAATTCAGCTAGCTAGTTATGTCTACTAGCTAGGCAGGTTGCTACTCAGCTAGCCAGTTCATTCAGCTAGCAAGTCAGCTAGATAATCAAGTCAGAAAGCCAGCTAACTATCCAGTTAGCTAGCTAGTTATGTCAGCTAGTTAGACAGCTAGATAGATTGTTTGTTAGTTAGTTATGTCAGCTAGATAGCCAGCTATCTAGACAGCTAGCTAATTATATCAGCTAGCAAATCACCTAATTACTTAGCTAACTAATCGGCTAGCCACTCAACCAGTTGATCAGA
>NW_007136788.1:0-812 GCF_000164805.1 Carlito syrichta | reverse complement strand
AGCTTGCTAGCTAGCTAAGTATTTAAGTCAGCTGGGAAGCTACATATTAGTCAGCTGGATAGCAGGTTAATTCAGCTAGTTGAGAGAACTGGCTAGCCAACTGACAAGGTAAATACCTAGCTAGTTAAGTCAGCTAGATAGCTAAATGGCTAGGTAGTGATGTCAGCAAGTAAAGACAGCCGGCTAGCCAACTGGCTAACTGGTTAAGTCAGCTCGTTTAGTCAGCTGTCTAGCCAGCTGAATAATTTGTAGCTAGCTATATGTCAGCTTCCTAACAAGCAGTCTAGCTGTTCAATTCACCTAGTTAAGTCAGCTGGCTAGCCTGCTGACTAGGTAGGTAGCCAGCTAGTTGTCAGCTGGCTAGCCAGCTATCTAGCTTAAGTCAGCTAGGTAAGTCAGATAGCTAGACAGCTGGCTAAATAGATAGCCAGCTAGTTAAGTCAGCTGGCTAGCCAGTTGACTATCTGGTTAAGTCAGCTGGGTATGTCAGCTGGAAACCAGCTGCCTCGCTAGTTAAGTCAACTCATTAAGTCAATTGGCTATCCAGCTGGTTAGCTAGATAAAAAGCTAATTAAATCTGGTGTGTAGCCATCTGGCTAGCTAGTTATTTCAGCTAGTTAAATCTGCTGGCTAACTAGAAAGCAAGATACATAAGACAGCCAGTTATGTCAGTTAGCTATCTAGTTATGCCTGCTAGTTAAGTCAGGTGACTAGCTAGATAGCTAGCTATATAGCTAGTTAGTTAAGCCAGCTAATTAAGCCAGCTAACTAGCTTGGTACCTAGAGGGTTAAGTCAGCTAGTTAAGTCAGCT
>NW_007136787.1:0-738 GCF_000164805.1 Carlito syrichta | reverse complement strand
AACCTAGTTAATTCAACTCATTAGCCATCTGGTTAGCTAGGTAGCTAAGTAGTTAAGTCAACTGGCAAGCCAGCAGGCTATGTATGTCGCTAGCTACTTAAGTTAGCAGGCTATCCAGCTGGCTAGCTAGGTACGTAGGCCATTAGGTCAGCCAGCTAGCTAGCTGTCTAGCTATTTAAGTCACCTAGTTAAGTCAGCTGGCTGGACAGCTGGCTACTTAGGTAGCTAGATAGTAAATCAACTGTCTATTCAGCTGGCTATATGTCACCTAGTTAAGTCAGTTTACTAGCCAGCTAGCTAGCTAAGTAGCTGGCTACTTACATCAGTTGGCTAGACAGCTGGATACTTAGTCAAGTCGACTAGTTAAGTTAGCATGCTAGCCAGCTGACTAGCTATATATCAACCTGGTTAATTCAGCTGACTAGCAAGCAGGCCAGCTGTTTAAGTCAGTTAATTTAGTCAGCTGACTTGAAGCTGGTTAGCTAGGTAGTGATTTATTTGTCAGATGGCTAGCCAGTAGTCTAGCTAATTAAGTCAGCTAGTTAAGTGAGTTAGCTAGCCAGCTAGCTAGCTAGGTAGAGAACTAGTCAAGTAAGCTGTCTGTCCAACTGGCTAACTAGTTACATCAGTTAGTTTAGTCAGCTGGCTGCACAGCTGGCTAGCTGGTTAAGTCAACTAGTTAAGTCAGCTGGCTAGCCAGCTGGCTAGCTAGGTAGCTAGCTAGTTAATTTACCTGGG
>NW_007136786.1:0-683 GCF_000164805.1 Carlito syrichta | reverse complement strand
GCTAGCTAGGTACATAGGGCCATTAGGTCAGCCAGCTAGCTAGCTGTCTAGCTATTTAAGTCACCTAGTTAAGTCAGCTGGCTGGACAGCTGGCTACTTAGGTAGCTAGATAGTAAATCAACTGTCTATTCAGCTGGCTATATGTCACCTAGTTAAGTCAGTTTACTAGCCAGCTAGCTAGCTAAGTAGCTGGCTACTTACATCAGTTGGCTAGACAGCTGGATACTTAGTCAAGTCGACTAGTTAAGTTAACATGCTAGCCAGCTGACTAGCTATATATCAACCTGGTTAATTCAGCTGACTAGCAAGCAGGCCAGCTGTTTAAGTTAGTTAATTTAGTCAGCTGACTTGAAGCTGGTTAGCTAGGTAGTGATTTATTTGTCAGATGGCTAGCCAGTAGTCTAGCTAATTAAGTCAGCTAGTTAAGTGAGTTAGCTAGCCAGCTAGCTAGCTAGGTAGAGAACTAGTCAAGTAAGCTGTCTGTCCAACTGGCTAACTAGTTACATCAGTTAGTTTAGTCAGCTGGCTGCACAGCTGGCTAGCTGGTTAAGTCAACTAGTTAAGTCAGCTGGCTAGCCAGCTGGCTAGCTAGGTAGCTAGCTAGTTAATTTACCTGGCTAGCCCGCTGGCTGGTTGTTAAAGTCAGGTAATTAATTCAGCTGGCTTCTCAGCTGGTTAGCTAG
>NW_007136785.1:0-4088 GCF_000164805.1 Carlito syrichta | reverse complement strand
TAGTTAACTCAGATGACTAGACAGCTATGTATCTAGTCATTTCACCTAGTGTAGTCAGCTGACGAGCAAAGGTAGCTAGTTAAGTCAGCTTGTTATGTCAGCTAGCTAGCTGGTTAAGTCAGCTAGTTAAGTTGGCTAGTATGCTAGATAGCTAGGTACGGACATGGTATTTATTTCAGGCAGTAAAGTCAGCTCGCTATCTAGGTAGCTAGCTAGTTTAGTCAGCTAGTTAATTCAGCTGGCTAGTTAGTTAAGTCAGCTTGTTAAGTCAGCTGGCCAGCCAGATGCCTAGCTGTGTAGCCAATTAATTTAGTCACCTGGCTAGCCATATGGCTTGCTAGTTAACTCACCTAGTTAAGTCTGCTCACTAGTCAGATAGATAGCTAGGTAACTAGATATTTAAGTCAGCTGTCAAGCCAGCCTGATACATAGGTAGCTAGCTAATTAAGTCAGCTGGCTATCCAATGGGCTCTCTACTGATGTCAGCTAGTTAAGTCAGCTGACTAGCCAGCTGGCTCCCGAGTTTAGTCATGTAGTTGAGTCAGATGACTAGCCAACTGGTTAGCTGGTTAAGTCAGTTAGTTAATTCAAGTGGCTAGCCATCTGGGTAGCTAGATAGTTGGCTAGTTAAGTCAGCTGGCTAGCCTGCTGGCTAGCTGGTTAAGTCAGCTAGTTAAGTCAGTTGGCTAGCCACCAGGCTAGGTAGGTAGTTAGCTAATTAAGTCTGCTGGCTAACCAGCTGATTAGCTAGTTAAGTCAGCAATTTAAGTGAGTAGGGTAGCTGACTGGCTAGCCTGGTGTCTAGTTAGTTAAGCCGGCTCCTAGCTGGATGTCTATCTAGATAAATCAACTTGTTAAGTCAGCTAGATTGCCAGTTGGCTAGTTAGGTTGCTGGCAAGATAAGCTGGCTGGTTAGCAGGATGGCCAAGTAGGGGGCCTAACTCTTTAATCAACTACTTAAGTTAGCTAGCTAACCAGTTGGCTATATAGTGAAGTCACCTCATTAAGTCAGTTGGCTAGCCAACTCGCTAGCTATTTAAAATCTAGTTAAGCCAGAAGTTTATATAGCTGGCTAGCTAGTTTTTTTGCTAGTTAATTCAGCTGGTTACCTACATAGCTAGCTAGTTAAGTAAGCTAGTTATGTCAGCTAGTTGACTAGTTAAGACAGCTAGATAAGTCAGCTAGCTACCAAGATAGCTAGTTAGGTATCTAGCTAGTTATTTCAACTAGTAAAGTCAGCTGGCTAGCTAGGTAGCTAGCTAGTTAAGTCAGCTCATTGTCAGCTGGATAGCTAGTTAAGTAAGCTAGTTAAGTAAGCTGGCTAGCCAGCTGGCTAGCTAGTTAAGTCTCCTGGTTAATTCAGCTCGTTAGCCAGCTGGATACCTAGTTACCTAGACAGATAAATCAGTTGGCAAGCATACGGGATACATATGTATCTAACTAGTTAAGTCAGCTACCAGCCACCTGGTTAGTTAGTGATGTAAGCTAGATAAATCAGCTGTCTACCCAGCTGGCTAATGAGTTCAGTCACCTAGTTGAGTCAGCTGGCTAGCCAGCTGTCTACCTCATTAATTCTGCTAGTTAATTCAAGTGGCTTTCCATGTGGCTAGCTAGGTAGTTAGCTAGTAAAGCTGGCTGGCTGGATGTTGATCTAGTTAAGTAATTTAGTTAAGTCAGCTAGATAGCTGGCTGGCTAGCTAGTTTGCTGGCAAAATAAGCTGGCTGTTTAGCAGCCTGCTCAGGTTGGTGGCCAGCTAGTTAAGACGGCTGGCTAGTCAGCTGACCAGGAAGGAGGCTGGTTAGTTAAGCCGGCTGGCAATCCCACTCTCCAGCAATCCGGCTGGCTATTTAAGCTAGCTAGCTATCCAGTTGGTCAGCATGCTAGCTAGCTAGCCAGCTGCCTATCCAGCTAGCCAGCCAGGTAGCTAGCTAGTTAAGACAGCTGGCTGGCCATCTATCCAACCAGGTTGCTACTTAGTTAAGTCAGTTGGCTAGCCACCTAGCCAGACAACTAGCTAGTCAGATAGTTAAGTCAGCTATCTAACCAGTTATCTAGTTGTCAGCTAGCAAGTCAACTAGCTATTTAGCTCCCTAGTTATGTCAGCTAGCTAGACATGTTGCTAGTCAGCTAGCTCGTTATGTGAGCTAGCAAGTCAGCTTTCTTTTCAGCTAGGTAGTTAAGTCAGCTAGCCAGCTAACTACCCAGTTAACAAGCTAATTAAGTCAGCTAGTTAGACAGTTAGGTAGCTTGTTTGCTACCTAGTTATATCGGCTTGATAGCCAGCTAGCTAGTCAGCTAGCTAGTTAAGTCAGCTAGGAAATCAACTAGTTACTTAGCTAACTAGTCAGCTAGCAACTCAGGTAGCTGGTCAGCTAACTAGTGGTATCGCTCTCTTTCCATCACATCAGCTAACTAGTCAGCTCACTCGACTGCCAACCGGTCAGCAAGCTAGTCGGCTCACTCACCAGCCAACAGGTCAACTAATTAGTCAGCTTCCATACCAGCCAAGCAGATTAGTCAGCTCACCAGTTGGCTCACTTGCCTGTCAACAAGCTAAGGCAGCTCACCCGTCAGCTCACTGGCAGGCCGAATAGTTAACTCAGCTCACTGGTCAGCTCAATCATTGGTCGATTACTTAAGTCTTCTGAGGTGTTGGCTCACTTGCCAGCCGACTAAATTCAGCTGACCAGTCAGTTCCCTTGCCAGCTGATTAGTTAAGTCAGCTGACAGGTCGACTCACTCGCTGGCCAACTAGTTAAATCAGCTGACAAGTGGGCTTACTCACCAGCTGGCTAGTTAAGTCAGCTGACAATTCTGCTCACTCACCGGACGACTTGTTAAGTCAGCTCACCTGTTGGCTCACATGCAGGCCGACTAGTTAAGTCAGCTAACTGGTCAGCCTACTAGCCAGCCAACTAGTTGAGTTAGCTAACCAATCCACCAACTAGTCGGCCAACTTGTCAGCTGATAAATTAGCTCATCTAATTTGTAAGCCTACTAGTTACACCAGCTAAATAGATGGTCAACTAGTTGGCTGAATTATTTGTTCAGCAAACCAACATGCCTAGTTAACCGAGCTAACTAGTGGGCTAACTTGTTAGCTAACAATTTGAACCAGCTAATTAGTCGGCCATCTAATCGACCATTTGTTAAGGCAGCTAGCACGTCGGCCGTGTAGTCAGCCAGCATGTTAGACCAGGTAACTAGTCGGTCAACTCGTCACCCAACAAGTTAAGTCACCTAGCTAAATTGATAACCAACTAGTTAAATTGCTACTTTACCCGTTTATCAACTGGTTAAAACAATTAGCTAACTCGTTAACCAACTCATTAAATCAGCTAGCTATCTTATTAGCCAACTAGTTGTCAGGTAACTAAGTCTGCTAGCTAAAAAACTAGCTAGCTAAGTCAGCTAGCTAAATCAGCTAGCTCACTAATTAGCTAACTAGATAATTCAGCTAGTTTAGTCACCTGGCTGGCCAGCTACCTAGCTCATTAATCAAGTAGTTAAGTCAGTTGGCTAGCCAGTTGTCTAGTTTGTTAAGTCACCTCGTTAAGTCATTTGGCTAGCCAGCTCTCTAGATAGTTAAAAAGCTACTTAAGTCATCTGGCTAGACAGCTGGCAAGCTAGTTATTTCAGCCAGTTATTTCAGCTAGTTAAGTCAGCTAGCTAGCTAGGTTGCTAGCTAGTTAATTCAGCTAGTTATGTCAGCTAGCTGGCTAGTTAAGTCAGCTAGATAAGTCAGCTAGCTTGCTAGATAGCTAGCTAGGTATTTACCTAGTTATTTCAGCTAGTAAAGTCAGCAGGCTAGCTAGTTAAGTCAGCTAGTTTAGTCAGTTGGCTAACCAGTTGCATAGTTGGGTAGCTAACATGTTAAGTCAGCTGGCTAGTCAGCTGGTTAGTTAGTTAGATCACCTAGTTCAGTCAGCTCGCTAGCCAGCTGGATATCTAGGTAGCTAGATATCTATGTCAGCTGGCAAGCATGAGGGATACGTATACAGATAACTAGTTAAGTCAGCTGGCTAGCCACCTTGCTACCTAGTGATAACAGCTAGTTAAATCAGTTGGCTAGCCAGCTGGCTAATGA
>NW_007136784.1:0-698 GCF_000164805.1 Carlito syrichta | reverse complement strand
TCAGTGAGTTAAGTCAGCTGGAATAATCAACTGGCTAGCTGGTTAAATCATCTAGTTTAGTCATCTGTCTAGCCAGCTGGGTAGGTAGGTAGATAGCTAGATAAGTCAGTTTAATAACCAGCGGGCTAGCTGTTCAATTCACCAAGGTAAGTCAGCTGGCTAGCCTGCTGGCTAGGCAGGTAGTTAGCTAGATTAGTCAGCTGGCTAGCCAGCTTGCTAGCTTAATTCAGCATGGTAAGTCAGCAGGCTAGCCAGCTGGCTAGATAGGTAGCCAGCTGGTTAAATTAGATGCATTGCCAGCTGAGTAGCTGTTTAAATCAGCTAGTGAAGTCAGCTGACAGCCAGCAGGCTTGGTAGTTGAGACAATACATTAAGTCAGTTGGCTATTGAGCTGGTTAGCTAGATAAAAAGCTAGTTATGTTAGATGGTTAGCCATCTAGCCAGCTAGTTATTTCAGCTAGTTAAGTCAGCTGGCTGACTAGTAAACTAGCAATATAAGTAAGCTAGTTATGTCAGTTGGGTAGCTAGTTAAGTCAGCTAGCTATGGCACCTGGCTAGCTAGATAGTTGACTAGGTAGCTAGATGATTAAGACAGCAAGTCAACCCAGTCCTCTAGCTAGGAAGCTAGCTGGCTAAGTAAGCTAGTTAAGTCAGCTTGATATCTAGTTAAGTCACTGATTTAAGTCAGCTGGCTAGTC
>NW_007136783.1:0-781 GCF_000164805.1 Carlito syrichta | reverse complement strand
CCGACTAGTTATTGCAGAACACACTTAGGCTCATTAGACGACTGAATAGTTTATTTGTGATCAGTTGGCTAACTTGCCGGCCGACTAGTTAAATCAGCTCACCTGTTAGCTCACTTTCCAGCTGACTAGTTAAGTCAGTTAAATGGTCAGCAATGAACTGGCCCGCAAATTGAGTAAGCTAACAAATTGGCCAATTAGTGGGTCAAGATGTCACCTGACAAGTTATGTCAGCTAATTACTTGGCACACTAGTTAGGTCAGCTAAGTATTTGACCAACTAGTTGGCCGACTAGTTAGGTCAGCAAACTAGCAAGACAACTACTTTACCAAGCTAACTAAGGGGACAACTCTTCAGTCAACTAGTTAACCCAGCTAAATAGTCAGCCGACGAGTTGGCCAGATGTTAGCCTAGCTAACAAGTTGGCATAGTAGTCAGCCAAAGTGGTAAACCAGCTTACCAGTCAGCCGACTCATCTCCCTACATGTTGTCACCTAGACAACTCCTTAACCAACTAGTTAAGTCAGCTATTTAACTCGTTTACCAGATAGTTAAAACAGTTATAACTCATTAACCAACTCGTTATGTCAGCTAGCTATCTGATTAGCCAACTAGTTAAGTCAGCTAGCTAAGCCAGCTGGCTAACTAGCTAGTTGACTATGTGAGCTAGCTATGTCAGATAGCTCACTAGATAGCAAACTAATTCAGATATTCAATCTTCTACCTATCTAGGCAGCTAATTAGTTAAGACAGCTGGTTATTCACCCAGTTAAATAGTTAGCTA
>NW_007136782.1:0-847 GCF_000164805.1 Carlito syrichta | reverse complement strand
GACTAGTTAAGTCAGTTAAATGGTCAGCAATGAACCGGCCCGCAAATTGAGTAAGCTAACGAATTGGACAATTAGTGGGTCAAGATGTCACCCGACAAGTTATGTCAGCTAATTAGTTGGCACACTAGTTAGGTCAGCTAAGTATTTGACCAACTAGTTGGCCGACTAGTTAGGTCAGCAAACTAGCAAGACAACTACTTTACCAAGCTAACTAAGGGGACAACTCTTCAGTCAACTAGTTAACCCAGCTAAATAGTCAGCCGACGAGTTGGCCAGATGTTAGCCTAGCTAACAAGTTGGCATAGTAGTCAGCCAAAGTGGTAAACCAGCTTACCAGTCAGCCGACTCATCTCCCTACATGTTGTCACCTAGACAACTCCTTAACCAACTAGTTAAGTCAGCTATTTAACTCGTTTACCAGATAGTTAAAACAGTTATAACTCATTAACCAACTCGTTATGTCAGCTAGCTATCTGATTAGCCAACTAGTTAAGTCAGCTAGCTAAGCCAGCTGGCTAACTAGCTAGTTGACTATGTGAGCTAGCTATGTCAGATAGCTCACTAGATAGCAAACTAATTCAGATATTCAATCTTCTACCTATCTAGGCAGCTAATTAGTTAAGACAGCTGGTTATTCAGCCAGTTAAATAGTTAGCTAACTATTTAATTCAGGTAAAGTCAACTAGCTAACTAGTTAATTCAGCCAGTTAATTAAGCATGCTAAGTTGTTAAGTCAGCTAGCTTAGTCAGCTAGTTACGTCAGCTTATAATTTTGTCAGCTGGTTAAGACAGCTAGCTAACTAGTTAGCTAAACTCAGTCAGCAGGTTGAGTCATGTTGTTAGCTAG
>NW_007136781.1:0-2950 GCF_000164805.1 Carlito syrichta | reverse complement strand
TGGCACACTAGTTAGGTCAGCTAAGTATTTGACCAACTAGTTGGCCGACTAGTTAGGTCAGCAAACTAGCAAGACAACTACTTTACCAAGCTAACTAAGGGGACAACTCTTCAGTCAACTAGTTAACCCAGCTAAATAGTCAGCCGACGAGTTGGCCAGATGTTAGCCTAGCTAACAAGTTGGCATAGTAGTCAGCCAAAGTGGTAAACCAGCTTACCAGTCAGCCGACTCATCTCCCTACACGTTGTCACCTAGACAACTCCTTAACCAACTAGTTAAGTCAGCTATTTAACTCGTTTACCAGATAGTTAAAACAGTTATAACTCATTAACCAACTCGTTATGTCAGCTAGCTATCTGATTAGCCAACTAGTTAAGTCAGCTAGCTAAGCCAGCTGGCTAACTAGCTAGTTGACTATGTGAGCTAGCTATGTCAGATAGCTCACTAGATAGCAAACTAATTCAGATACTCAATCTTCTACCTATCTAGGCAGCTAATTAGTTAAGACAGCTGGTTATTCAGCCAGTTAAATAGTTAGCTAACTATTTAATTCAGGTAAAGTCAGCTAGCTAACTAGTTAATTCAGCCAGTTAATTAAGCATGCTAAGTTGTTAAGTCAGCTAGCTTAGTCAGCTAGTTACGTCAGCTTATAATTTTGTCAGCTGGTTAAGACAGCTAGCTAACTAGTTAGCTAAACTCAGTCAGCAGGTTGAGTCATGTTGTTAGCTAGCTAACTAACAGGTTAATTCAGCGGGTTGAGATAGCAGGTAGCTAGTTAGCAAATGGGTTGAGTCAGCTACTTGACTAGGCTAACTAGCTAGATGCCTAACGAGTTATGTCAGCTGGATGGTCAGCTAGAAAGCTAGGTAGCTAATGCGTTAAGTCAACTGGTTGAGTCAGTTAGCCAGCTAATTAGCTAATGAAATAAGTCAGATGAGTAAGTCACCTAGCTAGTACATTAGATAACAATTAAACTAACTAGTTATCTAGCTGGTTAGGACAGCTAGCTAGCAAGGCAGCTAACAATTTAAGTCAGCTTGTTAGCTAGCTAGCCAGGTAGTTAGCTAACTATTTAAGTCTGCTGACTAATTAGTTAGCTAGCTAGTTAGCTAACTATTTATGTCAGCTGGCTAGCTAGGTGGCTACTAGTTAAATCAGCTCCTTAAGTCAGCTGGCTAACCAACTAACTAGCTAGGTAGCAAGCTAGTAAAGTCAGTTGACTAGCCAGCTGTATAGGTGGTTAATTCAGCTAGTTAAGGTATCACGCTATCCAACTGAATAGGTAGATAGCTAGCTAGTAAAGTCAGCTAGATAGTTACCTGGCTAGCTAGTTATGGCATCGAGTTAAGTCAGCTGGCAACCAGCTGCCTAGCAAGTTAAGTCAGATTTTTAAATCACCTGGCTACTGGCAGGCTAGCTAGTTATGTCAGCACATTGAGTCAGTTGGCTATCCAGCTGGTTAACTAGTTTAAAAGCTAGTTAAGTCAGATGACTAGCCATCTGGGTAGCTAGTTATTTTAGCTAGTTAAGTCAGCTGGTCAGCTAGGAAGCTAGCTATATAAGTAAGCTAGTTATGGCAGATAGGTATCCAGTTAAGTCAGCTGACTAACCAGCTGGCTATCTAGTTAACTCAGTTAGTTGATTCAGCTGACTAACTACTAAAGTCAGCTAGTTAAGTCAACTGGATAGCTATTTAAGTCAGTTAGTTAAATCAACTGGTAAACCAACTGTCTATCAGGGTAACTAGCTAGTTAAGTTAGCTGGTTAGCTAACTGGTTAGCAAGATAAGCCACCTAAAGTGAGCTCACCGGCCAGCAGTTTATCTAGGCTGTGTGGTAGTTAATTTAGCAGGCAACTCAGTGGGAACTGTAGGTAGGTAGCTAGTTAAGTCAGTTGGCTAGCCATCAGTCAATCTAGTTATGTCAGCTTGTTAAGTCGACTGGCTATATAGCTGTCTAACTAGGAAGCTAGGTAGTTAAGTCTGTTGGCTAGTCAGCTAGCAACTTCGTTAAGTCAGATAGTAAGTCAGCTGGCTAGGCTACTGGCTAGCTAATTAGCTAGGCATAAAAGTCACCTGGCTAGACAGCTGGTCAGAAGGTTAAGTCAGGTAGTTTAGTCAGCTGGCTAATCAGCTGGCTAGCTAGTTGTCAGTTTGTTAAGTCAATTGTCTAGCCAGCTGGCTATCTAGTTAAAAACCTTTTTACATGAGATGTGTAGCCATCTGGCTCACTGGTAATTACAGTCAGTTAAGTCAGCTAGGTAACTAGGCATCTAGCTATTTAAGTCATTTTGATATGCAGCTTGCTAGCTAGTTAAGTCAGCTAGTTAATTCAGCTAGGCATATGATGGCTAGCTAGGTAGTTAGCAAGTTAAATCAGGTAGTTCAGTCAGCTGGCTTGCTAGGTAGCTAGCTAGTTAAGTCAGTTCTTTAAGTCAGCTGGTTAGCTAGTGGTCTGTTAGTTAAGTCAGCTGGAAAGCCAGCTGCCAAGCAGGATAGCTAGCTTTAAGTCAGCTGGCTAGCAAGTTAAGTCACCTACTAAACTCAGTTCGCTGGCCAACAGGTTAGCTAGGTAGTTAGGTAGTTAAGACAGCTTGTAAACCAGCAAGCTATGTAGATAGGTAGCTAGTTAAGTGAGTTGGCTAGCCATCTGGCTTCTAGTTATGTCAGCTAGTTAAGTCAGCTTGCTATTCAGCTGTCTAGATATGTAGCTAGCTAGTTAAGTCTGCTGGCTAGCCAGCTGTCTACTTCATGAAGTCAACTAGTTAAGTCAAATGTCTAGCCTTCTGGCGAGCTACATAGCTAGTCAATTATGTCATCTGTCTTGCCAGTTGGCTAGTTAGGTTACTAACTACTTATGTCAGCTGTCTAGTCAGCTTGCTAGCTAGTTAATTCACCTAGTTAATTCAGCTGACTAGCCAGCTGGCTAGCTAGGTAGCTTGCTAGTTAAGG
>NW_007136780.1:0-751 GCF_000164805.1 Carlito syrichta | reverse complement strand
GTGAACTGGTTAGCCGGTTGGTTACCTAAGTGGCTAGCTAGTAAAACCAGTTGTCTAGCCTAATGTCTCTCTAGTTAAGTCAGCTACTTAAGTCAGCTGGTTATATGGCTGCCTAACTAGGTGGTTGGCAAGTTCAGCCGCCTTGTTGGCAGGCTGGTCAGTTAGGTGGCCAGCTAGTTAAGCAGGCTGGCTTGCAGGCTAATCAGCAGAGTGTCTGGCTAGTTAAGTCGGCTGGCTATTCCAATGTCCAGCCTACTGGCTGGCTATTTAATCTAGTTGACTAGCCAGGTGCTCAGCCCACTAGCTAGGTAGCCAGTTGCCTAGCCAACTAGACAGCCAGGTAGCTAGATATTTAAGACAGGTGTCTAGCTGTGTAGCCAACCAAGTAGTTAGGTAGTTAAGACAGCTGGCTACCCAGCTAGCCAGCCAACTAGCTAGTCAGCTAGTTAAGTCAGCTAGATAGCCAGCTAGCTAGTAAAGTGAGCTAGCAAATCAGCTAACTATTCAGGTACCTAGTTAAGTCAGCTAGCTAGTCAGGTTCTTAGTCAGCTAGCTAGTTAAATCAACTAGCTAGTCAGCTAGCTAGTCAGCTAGATAGTCAAGTCAGCTAGCAAATCAGCTAGTTACTTAGCTAACTAATCAGCTAGAAACTCAGGTAGCTGGTGAGCTTACTAGTGGGCTCCCTCACTTTCCATTAGTCAACTAACAAGTAGGCTCGCTTGCCTGCCAACCAGTCAGCAAACTAGTCATC
>NW_007136779.1:0-2786 GCF_000164805.1 Carlito syrichta | reverse complement strand
GCCAGCTAACAAGTTGGCTGACTAGTCAGCCAACGTGTTAAACGAGCTAGCTAGTCAGCCGACTTTTCATCCAACAACTTAAGTCACCTAACTAACTCGTTAACCAACTAGTTAAGTCAGCTATTTTAATCGTTTATCAACTAGTTAAAACAGTTATCTAACTCATTAACCAACTCATTAATTCAGCCAGCTATCTCATTAGCCAACTAGTTAAGTCATCTAGCTAGTTAGCTAGCTAGCTAGCTAAGTAAGCTAGCTAAGTCAACTAGCTCACTAGTTAGGTAATTATTTAAGTCAGCTACTTAAGTCTGCTACCTAAATAGTTAGCTAATTAATTAAGTCAGCTCGTTATTCAGCTAGTTAAATAGTTAGCCAACTATTTAATTCAGGTAGTTACATCAGCTAGCTAACTAGTTAAGTCAGGCAGTTAAGTCTGCTGTCAGCTGGCTAGACATGAAGCAACCAGTTATTTCACCTGGTTAGAAAGCAGGCCAGTTAGTTAAGTCAGCTAGCTAAGTCAGCTAACTTAGTCAGCTTCTAATTTAGTCAGTTGGTTAAGACAGACAGCTAGCGCATTAGCTAAAGGTTTAAGTCAGCAGGTTCAGTCAGGTAGTTTGCTAGTTAAATAATGGGTTGTCAGCTGGTTGAGTCAGCTAGCTAGCTAGTTAGCAAACAGTTTCAGTCATCTGGTTGAGTAGGCTAGCTAGCTACTTTGCTAGTGAGTTAAGTAAGCTGGACAGTCAGCCACCTAGCTAGATAGCTATCGAGTTAAGTCAGCTGAATGTGTCAGCTAGCCAGCACATTAGCTAACGACATATTCAGATGATTAAGTCACCTAGCTAAAATGATAGATAACGATTAAGCTAACTAGTTATCTATCTGGTTGTCAGCTAGCTAGCAAGGCAGCTTACTATTTATGTCAGCTTGTTAGCTAGGTAACTATCTAGTAAACTAACTATTTAAGACAACTGAATAAGTAGGTACCTAGCTAGTTAGCTAACTAATAAGTCAACTGGCTAGCTAGGTAGCAGCTAGTTAAGTCAGCTTGTTAAGTCAGCTGGCTAGCCAGTTGGCTAGCTAGGTAGCGAGCTAGTTAAGTCAGTTGGCTAGCCAGCTGGCTAGCTTGTTAATTCAGCTAGTTAAGTCAGCTAGCTAGCCAACTGGCTAGGTAGGTAGCTAGCTAGTTAAGTCAGCTAGATAGCTACCTGGCTGGCTAGTGATGTCAGTGAGTTAAGTCAGCTGGCTAGCCAACTGGCTAGGTGGTTTAGTCATCTGGTTTAGTCAGCTGTGTAGCCAGCTTGCTAGGTAGGTTCCTAGCTACATAAGTCAGCTTGCAAGTCAGCAGGATAGTTGTTCGAGTCAGCTAGTTAAGTCAGTTGGCTAGCCTGCTGACTACGTAGATAGCTAGAAAGTTAAGAGAGGTGGTTAGCAAGCTTGCTAGCTTAAGTCAGGTAGGTAAGTCAGCTGGCTAGCCAACTGACTTATGTCAGCTAGTTGAGTCAACTGGCAGCCAGATGGCTAACAAGTTAAGTCTGCTACTTAAGTCAGCTGGCAACCAGGTGTCTAGCTAATTAATTCAGCTCATTAAGACTGTTGGCTATCCAACTTGTTAGCTAGTTAATAAGCTAGTTAATTCAGTTGGCTAGCCACCAGGGTAGATAGTTACTTCAGCTAGTTATAGTCAGCTGGCTAACTAGAAAGCTAGCTATATTGGTCAGCTATTTATTGTAGCTAGGTAGCTAGTTAAGTCAGCTAGTTAAGTCACCTGGCTAGCTAGATAGCTACCTAGTTAAGCCAGCAAGATAAGCCAGCTGGCTAGCTAGGTCGATAGATGCTTAATTTAGCTAGTTAAGTCTCCTTGCTGTTTAGTTAAGTCAGCTAGTTAAGTCAGCTGGATCGGCAGCTGCCTTGCTGCATCACTACCTAGTTAAATCAGCTGGCTAGTCAGTTAGATAGCTGGTTAAGTCACCTAGTTAAGTCAGTTGACTAGGTGGCTGACTAACTAGGTAGCTAGATAGTTAAGTCCACTTATATCAGGCTCGCTAGTCAGTTAAATCACCTAATTAAGTCAGCTTGCTTGACAGCTGGCTAGCTTGCTACTTTAGTCAGCTGATTAGACAGAATGCTAGTTAGTTAAGTCACCTAGTTTAGTCAGCTAGCTAGCCAGGTAGCTAGATATATAGCAAGCTAGTTAATTCAGCTGAGTAGCAAGCAGGCCAGCTATTTAAGTCTGCTAGTTAAGTCAGCAGGCTAGCCAGCTGGCTAGATAGGTAGCGAGCTATATAAGTCTGTTGGCTATCCACCTGGCAAGTTAATTATGTCAGCAGGGTAAGTCAGCTGGCTATCCAGCTAGCTAGCTAGGTAGAGAGCTAGTTATGTCAGCTGGGCAAATCAGCTGGCTAGCCAGCTAGCTAGCTAGGTAGAGAGCTAGTTATGTCAGCTGTTTAGCCAGTTGGCTACCTAGTTAATTCAGCTGGTTGAGTCAGCAGGCTAGCCAGCTGGCTAGCAGGTTAAGTCAACTAGTTATGTCAACTGGTTAGCCAGCTGGTTAGCTAGGTAGGAAGCAAGTTACGGCAGCTGGCTAACCAGCTAGCTAGTTATTTATGTCAGCTAGTTAAATCAGCTGGGTTCCCAACTGGCTAGCTAGGTAGCTAACTAATTAAGTCAGCTGACTTGCCAGAGACAAGCAGGTTAGATCAGATAATTAATTCAGCTGGCCAGCCAGTTGACTTGCTAGTTAAGTCAGCTAGTTAAGTCAGCGGTCCAGCCAGAAGACTAGCTAGTTA
>NW_007136778.1:0-778 GCF_000164805.1 Carlito syrichta | reverse complement strand
ATTAGTCAGCAAACTAGCCAGTCAACTACTTAACCGAGCTAACTTTGGGGCCCAAATCCTCAACCAACTAGTTATTCAAGGTAAATGTTGGCCGATTAGTCAGCCAACTTGCTAAGCCAGCTAAAACATCAGTCGAGAAGTCAGCCAATGTGTTAGCCCAACTAACAAGTCGGCCGACTCATCAGACAAGTTAAGTCACCTAGCTAACTCGTTAACCAACTAGTTAAGTCAAATATTTTACTCATTTACCAACTAGTTAAAACAGTTATCTAACTCATTAACCAACTCGCTAATTCAGCTAGCTATCTCGTAAGATAACTAGCTATGTCAGCTAGCTAAGTGAGCTACCTTACTATCTAGCTAGGTAATTCAGCTAGCTAAGTCATCTAGCTCACTAGTTAGCTAATTATTTAAGTCTGATACTTAAAGCTGCTACCTAACTAGTTTGCTTATGAGTTGTCAGCTCGTTACTCACCTAGATATATAGTTAGCCAACTGTTTAATTCAGGTAGCTAAGTCAGCTAGCTAACTAGTTAACTCACCCAGTTAAGTCAGATAGCCAAGTAGTTAAGTCAGTTAGCTAAGTCAGCTACTTAAGTCAGCTTTCTAATTTAGTCAGCTGGTTTAGACATCTAGCTATCTAGTTAGCTAAAGGTTTGTTGGCAGGTTGAGTCAGTTTGTTAGCTAGTTAACTAATGGGTTAAGTCAACTGGTTAGGTTAGCTAACTAGCTAGTTAGCTAACTCTAAGTCAGCTAACTAACTATATAGCTAGCTAGT
>NW_007136777.1:0-763 GCF_000164805.1 Carlito syrichta | reverse complement strand
AAGTCAGCCAATGTGTTAGCCCAGCTAACAAGTCGGCCGACTCATCAGACAACAAGTTAAGTCACCTAGCTAACTCGTTAACCAACTAGTTAAGTCAAATATTTTACTCATTTACCAACTAGTTAAAACAGTTATCTAACTCATTAACCAATTCTCTAATTCAGCTAGCTATCTCGTAAGCTAACTAGCTATGTCAGCTAGCTAAGTGAGCTACCTTACTATCTAGCTAGGTAATTCAGCTAGCTAAGTCATCTAGCTCACTAGTTAGCTAATTATTTAAGTCTGATACTTAAAGCTGCTACCTAACTAGTTTGCTTATGAGTTGTCAGCTCGTTACTCAGCTAGATATATAGTTAGCCAACTGTTTAATTCAGGTAGCTTAGTCAGCTAGCTAACTAGTTAACTCACCCAGTTAAGTCAGATAGCCAAGTAGTTAAGTCAATTAGCTAAGTCAGCTACTTAAGTCAGCTTTCTAATTTAGTCAGCTGGTTTAGACATCTAGCTATCTAGTTAGCTAAAGGTTTGTTGGCAGGTTGAGTCAGTTTGTTAGCTAGTTAACTAATGGGTTAAGTCAACTGGTTAGGTTAGCTAACTAGCTAGTTAGCTAACTATAAGTCAGCTAACTAACTATATAGCTAGCTAGTTAGCTGACTATTTAAGTCAACTGGTGAGCCAGGTAGATGCTAGTTAGTCAGCTAATTAAGTCAGTTTGCTAGCCAGCTGGCTAAACATGTAGTGAGCTATTTAAATGTGTTGTCTAGCC
>NW_007136776.1:0-8014 GCF_000164805.1 Carlito syrichta | reverse complement strand
GTTAATCAGTTGGCTAGCCAGCTTGCTAGCTAGTTAAAAAGCTAGTTAAGTCAGATGGCTAGACAGCTGACTAGCCAGTTATTTCTGCTCATTAAGTCAGCTTGCTAGCTAGGTAAATAACGAGTAAACTCAGCTAGTTATATTAGCTAGCTAGCTAGTTAAGTCAGCTAGTTAAGTCTCCTAGTTAGATAGTTAGCTAGCAAGGTAGTTAGCTAGTTATTTCAGCCATTAAATTCAGCTGGATGGCTGTGTAGCTAGCTAGTTAAGTCAGCTAGTTAAGTAAGTTGGCTAACCAGCTAACCAACTTACTTAACACAGCCTTGCTTGGTAGCTAGCTTGTTAAGTCAGCTGGCTCACCAGCTGGCTAGCTACTTAAATTACCTAGTTAAGTCTTCTCGTTAGCCAGCTGTTTAGATACTTAACTAAGTAATTATATCAGCTGGCAGGCCAGTGAGATACGTATGTAGCTAGTTATTTAAGTCAGCTGGTTAGCCACCAGTCTAGCTAGTGATATCTGCTAGTTAAGTCAGCTGACTAACAGCTGGCTATCTAGTTATGTCAGCTAGTTGAGTCAGTAGGCCAGACCGCTGCCTAGGTAGTTATGTTAGCTAGTTAATTCAAGTGGCTAGCCAACTGGCTAGCTAGGTAGCTCGCTAGTTACAACAGGTGGCTAGCCAGCTAGCTAGTTTAAGTCAGGTAGTTAAGTCAGCTTGCTAGCCAATTGGCTAGGTAGGTAGCTAGGTAATTAAGTTAGCTGGCTAGCCGATTGTCTAGGTAGTTAATTCAGGGAGATAAGTGAGCTGGCTAGTCAGCTGGCTAGCTATGTGGCTAGCTAGTTAAGACAGCTGGATAGCTGGTGGCTATCTGGTTAAGTCAGCTAGTTAAGTAAGCTTGTTAGCTGGAGGCTAGCTAGGTGTCTGCAACCATCTGGCTCGCAAGTTAAGTCAGCTAGTTAAGTCAGGTTGCAATCAGCTGGCTAGCTAGTTATGTCAGCTAGTTAAGTCAGCTGGCTATCTAGGAAACTAGCCATATTCGTCAGCTAGTAGTGGTAGCTAGGTAGTTAGTTAAGTAGCTTCTTAAGTCAGTTGCCTAGCTAGATAGCTAGCTGGATAGCTGGCTAGTTAAGCCAGCAAGATTAGCCAGATGGTTAGCTAGGTAGCTAGCTGACTCAGTCAGCAAGTTTAGTCAACTTGCTTCCTAGTTAAGTCAGTAAGTTAAATCTGCTGGCTAGCCAGCTGCCTAGCTTGGTAGCTACCTAGTTAAGTCAGTTGGCTAGCCCGTTATATAGCTAGTTAAGTAACCTAGTTAAGTCAGCTCACTAGCCAGCTGGTTACCTACGTGCTTAGGTTGTTAAGTCAGCTGACAAGCCAACGGGATACATAGGTAGCTACCTAGTTAAGTTAGTTGGCTATCCAGCTCACTGGCTACATAACTAAGCGGTTAAGTCAGCCTGCTAGCCAACAGGCTAGCTACTTAAGTCACCTTGTTTAGTCAGCTGACTAGACAGCTGGCTACCTAGGTAGCTAGATTGTTAAGTCTGCTGTCTAATCTGTTTGCTAGCTAGTTAAATCACCTAGGTAAGTCAGCTGGCTTGCCAGCTGGCTAGCTAGGTAGTTTGCTAACTAAGTCAGCTGGCTAGACAGATCGCTAGTTAGTTATGTCACCTAGTTTAGGCAGCTGTCAAGCCAACTGGCTAGATATATAGAAAGCTAGTTAATTCAGCTGTCTAGCAAGCAGGCCACTATTTAATTAAGGTAGTTAAGTCAGTTGGCTCACCAGCTGTCTAGCTAGGTAGTGAGCTACTTAAGTCAATTGGCTAGCTAGCTGGTAAGCTAATTAAGTCAGCTAGGTAAGTCAGCTGGCTAGTCAACTAGATAGCTAGGTAAGTCAGCTGGCTAGCCAGCTAGCTAGCTAGGTAGAGAGTTTGTTAAGTCAGCTGGCTAACCAGCTGGCTAACTAGTTAATTCAACTATTTGTGTCAGTTGGCTAGCCAGCTGGCAAGCAGGTCATGTCAACTAGTTATATCAGCTGGCTTGCAAGCTGGGTAGCTAGGTAGCAATTAGCTAAGTCAGCTGCCTAGCCAGCTGGCTAGCTATATAAATCAGCTAGTTAATTCAGCTGGCTTCCCAGCTGGCTAGCTAGGTAGCTAACTAGTTAAGTCACCTGGCTAGCCAGCTGGCTAGCTGCTTAAGTCAGCTAGTTAATTCAGCTGGCCAGGCAGCTGGCTTGCTAGTTAAGTCATCAAGTTAAGTCAGCGGGCCAGCTTTCTGGCTACCTAGTTAAGTCAGCTAGTTAAATCAGCTTGCCAGCCAGCTGGCTATTTAGGTAGCTAGCTATTTAAGTCAGCTGGTTAGTCAGCTGACTACCTAGTTAAGTCAGATAGTTAAGTTAGCTGGCAAGCCAGCAGACTATCTAGGTAGCTAGCTAGCTAAGTCAGCTAGTTAAGTCAGCTGGTTAGCTTGGTATCTAGCTAATTAAATCAGTTGGTTTAATCAGCTGGCTAGCCAGCTACCTAGCAGGGTACCTAGCTAGTTAAAGCAGCTGGCTAGCAAGCTGGCTAGCTAGTTAAGTTATGTAGTTAAGTCAGCTCGTGGGCCAGGAGGTTAGCTAGATAGTTAGGTAGTTAAATCAGTTGTCAAGCCAGAGGGCTATGTAGGTAGGTAGCTAGTTGTGTGCTGGCAACCAAAGGCTATCTTGTTATGCCAGCTAGTTAAGTCAGCTGTCTATAAAGCTGTCTAGCTAGGTAGGTAGCTAGTTAAGTCTGCTAGATAGCCAGCTGGCTACTTAGTTAAGCCAGCTAGTACGTCTGCTAGCTAGCAAGCTGACTACTTAGTTAAGTCAGCAAGTTAAGTCAGCTGGCTAGACTGCTGGCTATCTAGGTAGCTAGGCAGTTATATCAGCTGGCTAGCCAGTTGGCCAGCAAGTAAATTCATCTAGTTTAGTCAGCTGGCTAACCAGTTGGCTAGTTACTTAAGTCACCTGGTTAACTCAATTTTCTAGCCAGCTGGCTAAATAGTTAAAAAGCTGGTTAGGTCAGACGGGTAGCCAGTTGGCTCACTAGTTATTTCAGCTAGTTAAGTCAGCTGTCTATCTAGGTATCTAGGCTATTGTCAGCTGGCTAGCCAGCTGGCTAGCTAATTAAGTCAGATAGTTAAGACAGCTGTCTAACCAACTTGCTAGTTAGGTAGCTAGCTAGTTATATTAGCTGTCTAGCCAGCTGGCTAGCTAGGTAACTAGGTAACCTAGTTAAGTAAGCTGAGAAAGCAGCTGGCTAACTAGGTAGCTTGCTAGTTAAGTCAGCAGGTGGACAGCTGGCTAGCAAGTTAAGTCAGCTAGTTAAATCAGGCTGCTACCAGCTCGATAGCTAGATATTTCAGCTAGTTAAGTCAGCTGGCTAGCTAGGTAGCTAGCTATATTCGTCAACTACTTATAATAGATAGGTAGCTAAAGTCAGCTTCTTAACTCAACTGCCTAGCTAGATAGATAGCTTGATAGCTAGCTAGTTTAGCCGTGAGATAAGCCAGATGACTAGCTAGGGAGGTAGCTGACTAAGTCAGCTAGTTAAGTCAGGTGGCTAGCTAGTTAAGTTATCGAGTTAAGTCAGCTAGCTAGCCAACTTCCAAGCTGGGAAGCTACCTAGTTAAGTCAGTGGGCTAGCCCATTATATAGCTAGTTAAGTAACCTAGTTAAATCAGGCAACTAGCCAGCTGATTACCTAGGTACCTAGGTAGTTAAGTGCTGGCAAGTCAATGGAATACATAGGTGGCTATCTAGTTAAGTCAACTGGATATCCAGCTGGCTGGCTAGGTACCAAAACTGTTAAGTCAGCCTGCTAGCCAGCAGGCTAGCTACTTAAGTCACATAGTTTAATCCGCTGACTAAACAGCTGGCTACCTACGTAGTTAGGTACTTAAGTCAGCTGTCTAATCCGCTTCCTAGCTAGTTAAGTCACCTAGGTAAGTCAAATGGCTAGCCAACTGGCTAGCTAGGTAGCTTGCTAGTTAAGTCAGCTGGCTAGACAGCTGGCTAGTTAGTTGTCACCTATTTTAGTCAGCTGGCTAAACATAGTCTAGTATTATTCAGCTGAAAGCTAGCAGGCAAGCTATTTAAGTCAGGGAGTTAAGTCAGCTGGCTTGTCAGCTGTTAGCGAGGTAGTGTGCTACTTAAGTCAATTGGCTAGCCAGGTCAGAAGCTAATTAAGTTAGTTAGGTAAGTCAGCTGGATAGCCAGCTAGCTAGCGAGGTAGAAAGCTAGTTAAGTCAGCTGTCTAGGCAGCCTACTCACTAGTTAAGTCAGCTAGTTGAGTCAGCTGGCTAGATAGCTGGATAGATGATTATCTCCACTAGTTAAGTCAGCTGGATAGCCAGCTGGTTAGCTAAGTAGCAAGCTAGTTAAGTCAGTTGTCTAGCAAGTGGGATAGCTGGTTAATTCAGCTAGTTAATTCAGTTGACTTCCAAGCTGGCTAGCTAGGTAGCTAGCTACTTAAGCCAGCTGACTAGCCAGCTGGTTAGCTGATAAAGACAGCTATTTAATTCATCTGGTCATTCAACTGGCTAGCTTGTTAAGTCAGCTAGCCAGCTAGCTAGCTAGCTGGTTAAGTCACCTACTTAAGACAGTTGGCTACATAGTTGGTCAACTAGTAGGCCAAATTGTTTGTTCAGCAAACCAGCATGCCAATTAGTTAACTGAGCTAACTAGTGGGCCAACATTTCAGTCAACTATTTGACCCAGCTAACTAGTCGGACGTCTAATTGGCAAACTTGTTAAGGCAGCTAACAAGTCGGCCGTGTAGTCAGCCAATGTGTTAAACCAGCTCATTTGTCAGTCGACTAGTCACCAACAATTTAATTTACCTAGCTAACTCGATAACCAACTAGTTAAATCAGCTAATTTACTCATTTATCAACTAGTTAAAACAGTTAGTCAACTCATTAACCAACTCGTTATATCAGCTAGCTATCTCATTAACCAACTAGTTAAGTTGGGTAACTAAGTCTGCTTGCTTAACAGCTAGCTAGCTAAGTCAGCTAGCTCAGTCAGCTAGCTCACTAATTAGCTAAATATTTAAGTCAGCTACTTAAGACTGCTACCTAACTAGTTAGTTAATTTGTTAAGACAACTAGTTATTCAGCTAGTTAAATAGTAAGCTAACTTTTTAATTTAGGTAGTTAAGTCAGCTAGCTAACTGGTTAAGTCAGCCAGTTAATTCATCTAGCTAAGTCAGCTAAGAAAGCTATTAAGTCAGCTATCTAAGTAAGCTATAATTAAGTCAGCTATCTAATTAAGTTAGTTAAGTCAGCTTTCTTACTTAATCAGCTGGTTAAGACAGCTAGCTTGCTAGTTACCTAACAGGTTAAGTCAGCTTGTTGATTCAGGTAGTTAGATGGTTAACTGAATGGTTAAGTCAGCTGGTTGAACCAGCTAGCTAGCTAGTAGCAAACGTGTTGAGGCAGATGATGAGTAGAATAGCTGGCTAGTCAGCTAATGAGTTAAGTCAGCTGGATGAGTAGATAGCTAGCTAGTTAGCTAAAGAGTTAAATAAACTGGTTGTGTCAGCAAGCTAGCTTGTTAGTTTACGAGTTTAGTCAGATATTTAAGAAAGCTAGCTAGCACGTTATATAACGTGTAAGGTAACTAGTTAGCTAGCTGGTTAAGTCAGCTGGCCAGCCAGCTGGCTAGCTATTTAAGTCACCTAGTTAATTCAGCTCGCTGGCCCACCATGTTAGCTAGTTAGTTCTGTAGATAAGTCAGCTGGCAAGCCAGCATGATATGTAAGTAGGTAGCTAGTTAAGTCAGCTGGGTAGACATGCGGCGTCTAGTTTTGTCAGCTAGTTAAGTCAGCTGGGTAGACATGCGGCGTCTAGTTTTGTCAGCTAGTTAAGTCAGCTGGCTATTCAGCTTTCTATCTAGTTAGCTAGCTGGTTAAGTCTCCTGGCTAGCCAGCTGGATGCTTCATTAAGTCAGCTAGTTAAGTCAGCTGGCTAGCCTGCTGGGTAGCTAGGAAATAAGTCAGCTGGCTAGCTACCTGGCTACCTTGTTATGTCAGCTAGTTAAGTCAGCTTATAGCCAGTTTGCTATTTAGGCAGCTAGCTAGTTATTTCAGTTGTGTAGCCTGCTGGCTGGATAGTTAAGTCACCTAGTGAAGTCAGCTGACTAGCCCACTGGATAACAAGATAGCTTGCTATTTATTGAGGTGGCTAGACAGCTGGCTAGCTAGATATGTCACCTAGTTAATTCAGCTGGATAGCCAGATGGCTAGCTATGTAACAAGCAAGTTAATTCAACTGGCTAGAAAGCAGGCCACCTAGTAAAGACAGCTAGTTATGAAAAGTAGAGACCTAGTTAAGTCAGTTTGCTAGCCAGCTGGCTAGCTAATTAAGTCAGCTAGTTAAGTCAGCTGGCTATCCAAGTGGCTGGAGAGGAAGATGGCTAGTTATGTCAACTGGCTAGCCAGCTGGATTACTAGTTAATTCAGCTAGTTCAGTCACCTGGCTGGTCAGCTACCTAGCTCGTTAATCCACTAGTTAAGTCAGTTGGCTCACCAGTTGGCTAGCTTAAGTCACCTCGTTTAGTCAGTTGGCTAGCCAGCTCGCTAGATAGTCAAAAAGCTAGTTAAATCATTTGGCTAGACAGCAGGCTAACTATTTATTTCAGCTAGTTATGTCTGTTGGCTACCTTGGTAGCTAGCTAGTTAAGTCAGCTAGTTATGTCCGCTAGCTGGCTAATTAAGTCAGGTTGATAAGTCAGCTTGCTTGGTAGATAGCTATCTAGGTAGCTAGCTAGTTATTTCAGCTAGTATAGTCAGCAGGCTAGCTAGTTAAGTCAGCGAGTGCAGTCAGTTGGCTAGCCAGCTGCCTAGCTGGGTATCTAACTCATTAAGTCAACTGACTAGCTAGTTGGCTAGCTAGTTAGGTCACCTAGTTAAGTCAGCTTGCTGACCAGCTGGATACCTAGGTACCAAGATAGCTATGTCTGCTGGCAAGCATGTGGGATATGTATGTAGTTAACTAGTTCAGTCAGCTGGAGAGGCACCTGGTTAGCTAGTGATGTCAGCTAGTTAAATAAGCTGGCTAGCAAGCTGGCTAACGAGTTCAGTCACCTAGTTTAGTCAGCAGGCTAGCCAGCTGATTAACTAGTTGGCTACAAACTCTGGTAGCTGGTTAGCTAACTAGTGGGCTCACTCACTTTCCATCAGGTCAGCTAACTAGTCGGCTGGCTTGGCAGCCAACAGACCAACTCACTTGTCAGCTTGCTCATCGGCCATTGGGACAGCTAACTAGTCGGCTTGCTCGCCAGTCATGTAGTTAAGTCAGCTCACTCATGAGGCTCACTCGCCAGCTTACTTGTTAAGGCAGCTCACACTTCGATTCACTTGCAGACTGAGTAGTTAAGTTGGCTCAACTGATGGCTCACTCGCCGGCCAACTAGGTAAGTGTTCTGATCAGACAGCTCACTCGCCAGCTGACTAAAGTCAGCTGACAAGTCTACTCATTCTACAGCCAACTATTTGATTCAGCTGACCAGTTGGCTCACTAGCCGACCCACTAGTTAAGTTAACCCACTGGTAGGCGAACTAGATGGCCAAGTAGTTAACTAAGCTAGCCAATCAACCAATTATTTGGCCCATTTTTCAGCCAAGTTAGGTCAGCTAACTAGTAGGCCAAATAGTTAGACCAGATAATTAGTTGGGCAGTTAGTCATGTCACTAATTGGATCAGTAAAACAGTCAGCCAACTGGTTAAGCGATCTAGCTAGTGGGCCAACATGTTAGTCAGCTAGTTAACCCAGCTAAATAGACGGCCGACGCTTCTGCCGACTTGTTAAGCCAGCTAACAAGTTGGCCTAGTAGTCAACCAATGTGTTTAACCAGGTAAATAGTCGGTTGATCGTCAGCCAACAAGTTAAGTCACCCAGGTAACTCGTTAACCAACTAGTTAAGACAGCTAATTAACCCATTTAACAACTAGTTAAAACAGTAAGCTAACACATTAAACATTCGTTAAGTCAGCTAGCT
>NW_007136775.1:0-814 GCF_000164805.1 Carlito syrichta | reverse complement strand
TAAGTCAGCTGGCTAGCTACCTGGCTACCTTTTATTTCAGCTAGTTAAGTCAGCTTATAGCCAGTTTGCTATTTAGGCAGCTAGGTAGTTATTCAGTTGTGTAGCCTGCTGGCTGGATAGTTAAGTCACCTAGTGAAGTCAGCTGACTAGCCCCACTGGATAACTAGATAGCTTGCTATTTATTGAGGTGGCTAGACAGCTGGCTAGCTAGATATGTCACCTAGTTAATTCAGCTGGATAGCCAGATGGCTAGCTATGTAACAAGCAAGTTAATTCAACTGGCTAGAAAGCAGGCCACCTAGTAAAGACAGCTAGTTATGAAAAGTAGAGACCTAGTTAAGTCAGTTTGCTAGCCAGCTGGCTAGCTAATTAAGTCAGTTAGTTAAGTCAACTGGCTATCCAAGTGGCTGGAGAGGAAGATGGCTAGTTATGTCAACTGGCTAGCCAGCTGGATTACTAGTTAATTCAGCTAGTTCAGTCACCTGGCTGGTCAGCTACCTAGCTCGTTAATCCACTAGTTAAGTCAGTTGGCTCACCAGTTGGCTAGCTTAAGTCACCTCGTTTAGTCAGTTGGCTAGCCAGCTGGCTAGATAGTCAAAAAGCTAGTTAAATCATTTGGCTAGACAGCAGGCTAACTATTTATTTCAGCTAGTTAAGTCAGTTGCCTACCTTGGTAGCTAGCTAGTTAAGTCAGATAGTTATGTCCGCTAGTTGGCTAATTAAGTCAGGTTGATAAGTCAGCTTGCTTGGTAGATAGCTATCTAGGTAGCTTGCTAGTTATTTCAGCTAGTATAGTCAGCAGGCTAGCTAGTTA
>NW_007136774.1:0-794 GCF_000164805.1 Carlito syrichta | reverse complement strand
TCAGCTTGCTGACCAGCTGGATACCTAGGTACCAAGATAGCTATGTCTGCTGGCAAGCATGTGGGATACGTATGTAGTTAACTAGTTAAGTCAGCTGGAGAGCTACCTGGTTAGCTAGTGATGTCAGCTAGTTAAATAAGCTGGCTAGCAAGCTGGCTAATGAGTTCAGTCACCTAGTTTAGTCAGCAGGCTAGCCAGCTGATTAACTAGTTGGCTACCAACTCTGGTAGCTGGTTAGCTAACTAGTGGGCTCACTCACTTTCCATCAGGTCAGCTAACTAGTCGGCTGGCTTAGCAGCCAACAGACCAACTCACTTGTCAGTTTGCTCACCGGCCATTGGGACAGCTAACTAGTCAGCTTGCTCACCAGTCATGTAGTTAAGTCAGCTCACCCATAGGCTTGCTCGCCAGCTTACTTGTTAAGGCAGCTCACACTTTGATTCACTTGCAGACCGAGTAGTTAAGTTGGCTCAACTGATGGCTCACTCGCCGGCCAACTAGGTAAGTCTTCTGATCAGACAGCTCACTCGCCAGCTGACTAAAGTCAGCTGACAAGTCTACTCATTCTACAGCCAACTATTTGATTCAGCTGACCAGTTGGCTCACTAGCCGACCGACTAGTTAAGTTAGCCCACTGGTAGGCGAACTAGATGGCCAAGTAGTTAACTAAGCTAGCCAATCAGCCAATTATTTGGCCCATTTTTCAGCCAAGTTAGGTCAGCTAACTAGTAGGCCAAATAGTTAGACCAGATAATTAGTTGGGCAGTTAGTCATGTCACTAATTGAGTCAGTAG
>NW_007136773.1:0-1045 GCF_000164805.1 Carlito syrichta | reverse complement strand
TTCAGTCACCTAGTTTAGTCAGCAGGCTAGCCAGCTGATTAACTAGTTGGCTACCAACTCTGGTAGCTGGTTAGCTAACTAGTGGGCTCACTCACTTTCCATCAGGTCAGCTAACTAGTCGGCTGGCTTGGCAGCCAACAGACCAACTCACTTGTCAGCTTGCTCACCGGCCATTGGGACAGATAACTAGTCAGCTTGCTCACCAGTCATGTAGTTAAGTCAGCTCACCCATAGGCTTGCTCGCCAGCTTACTTGTTAAGGCAGTTCACACTTTGATTCACTTGCAGATCGAGTAGTTAAGTTGGCTCAACTGATGGCTCACTCGCCGGCCAACTAGGTAAGTCTTCTGATCAGACAGCTCACTCTCCAACTGACTAAAGTTAGCTGACAAGTCTACTCATTCTACAGCCAACTATTTGATTCAGCTGACCAGTTGGCTCACTAGCCGACCGACTAGTTAAGTTAGCCCACTGGTAGGCGAACTAGATGGCCAAGTAGTTAACTAAGCTAGCCAATCAGCCAATTATTTGGCCCATTTTTCAGCCAAGTTAGGTCAGCTAACTAGTAGGCCAAATAGTTAGACCAGATAATTAGTTGGGCAGTTAGTCATGTCACTAATTGGGTCAGTAAAACAGTCAGCCAACTGGTTAAGCGAGCTAGCTAGTGGGCCAATATGTTAGTCAGCTAGTTAACCCAGCTAAATAGACGGCCGACGCTTCTGCCGACTTGTTAAGCCAGCTAACAAGTTGGCCTAGTAGTCAACCAATGTGTTTAACCAGGTAAATAGTCGGTTGATCGTCAGCCAGCAAGTTAAGTCACCCAGGTAACTCGTTAACCAACTAGTTAAGACAGCTAATTAACCCATTTAACAACTAGATAAAACAGTAAGCTAACACATTAAACATTCGTTAAGTCAGCTAGCTACCTAGTTAGCCAACTAGTTAAGTCAGCTGTCTAAGTCAGCTAGCTAACAAGGTAGCTAGCTAAGTCAGATTGCTAAGTCAGCTAGCTCACTAGTTACCTAACTATTTAAGTCAGCTACTTA
>NW_007136772.1:0-668 GCF_000164805.1 Carlito syrichta | reverse complement strand
GTAGTCAACTGGCAAGGTAGGTAGTTAGCTGGTTAACTCAGCTAGATAGCTACCTTCCTAGCTAGTGATGTCAGTGAGTTAATCGGCTGGATAGCCAACTGGCTAGTTGGTTAAATCATCTAGTTTAGTCATCCATGTAGCCAGCTGGGTGGGTAGGTAGATAGCTAGATAAGTCAGCTTACTAGCCAGCAGGCTAGCTGTTCAATTCACCTAGGTAAGTCAGGTGACCAGCATGCTGGCTAGGTAGGTAGCTAGCTAGATTATTTAGCTGCCTAGCCAGCTTGCTATCTTAATTCAGCATGGGTATGTCAGCTGCATAGCCAGCTGACTAGATAGGTAGCCAGCTAGCAAAGCCAGATGTGTAGCCAGCTGAGTAGCTGGTTAAGTCAGCTAGTTAAGTCAGCTGGCAACCAGCAGGCCAGGTAGTTAAGTCAACCCATTAAGTCAGTTGGCTATCCAGCTGGTTAGCTAGTTAAAAATCTAGTTAAGATAGATGACTAGGCATCTGGCCAGCTAGTTATTTCAGCTAGTAAAGTCAGATGGCTTACTAGGAACCTAGCTATATATGTAACCTAGTTATGTCAGTTGGTAACTAGTTAAACCTGCTAATTATGGCAGCTGGCTAGCTAGATAGCTAGCTAGGTAGCTAGATGGTTAAGACAGCTAGT
>NW_007136771.1:0-873 GCF_000164805.1 Carlito syrichta | reverse complement strand
CCAGCTTGCTGGCTAGCTAGCTACCTAAATATTTCAGCTAGTTAAGTCAGCTGGCTTGCTAGGTAGCTAGCTAGTTAAGTCAGCTAGTTAAGTAAACTCGTTAGCTAGTTATGTCAGTCAGTTAAGTCAGCTTGGTAGCCAGATGCCTATCAGGATATCTATCTTGTTAAGTCAGATGGTCAGTCAACTGGTTAGCTAGTTAAGTCACCTAGGTAAGTAAGCTAACTGACCAGCAGATTAGCTTTGTAGTTAGGTAGTTAAGTCAGCTGGCTAGCAAGTGGTCTATGTAGGTAGGTAGCTTGTTATGTCAGCTGGCTAGCCATCATGTTATCTAGTTATGTCAGCTAGTTAATTCAGCAGGCTATTCAGCTGTCAAGGTAGGTAGATAGCTACTTCAGTGTGCTCACTAGCCAGCTGTCTACTTATTTAAGTCAGCTAGTTAAGTCAGCTGGCAAGGATGCTGGCTAGGTAGGTAGCTAGGCAATTAAATCAATTGACTAGTCAGCTGGCCAGTAGTTAATTCAGCTAGCTTAGTGTGCTGCCTAACCAGTTGAGTAGCTAGTTAAGTCAGCATATTAAGTCAGCTGTCTATCCAGATTGTTAGCTAGTTAAAAAGCAAGTTAGATCAGATGGGCTGCCAGCTGGCTCACTAGTTATTTGAGCTAGTTAACTCAGCTGGCTAGCTAGAAAGCTAGCTAGTTAAATCAGCTAGATAAGTCAGCTATCCAGCTAGTTAAGTCAGCTAGCTATATGATCGTTATCTAGATAGCTAGCTACTTAAAACAGCTAGTTAAATCAGCTGGCTAACTAGGTATCTAGCGAGTTTAGTCAGCTAGCTGTCAGCTGACTAGCTATTTAATTTAGTTAGATAAG
>NW_007136770.1:0-895 GCF_000164805.1 Carlito syrichta | reverse complement strand
ACTAGGTATCTAGCGAGTTTAGTCAGCTAGCTGTCAGCTGACTAGCTATTTAATTTAGTTAGATAAGTCAGCGGGCTAGCCTTCTGGATAGATAGTTAAGTCAACTAGTTAAATCAGCTGACTGGCATGCAAGTTATCTACGTAGCTAATTAGTTAAGTCATCTGGCAAGCCAGCAGGCTATGCAGGTAGGTAGCTATTTAAGTCAACTGGTTAGCCATCTGGCTAGCTACTTAAGTGACCAAGTTAAGTCAGATGACTAACCTGCTGGCTACCTAGGTAGCTTGCTATTTAAGTCAGCTGTCTAGACAGCTGGCTAGCTAGATAAGTCACCTAGAAATTCAGCTGGATAGCTATGTAACAAGCTAGTTAGTTCAACTGGCTAGAGAGCAGGCCATCTAGTTAAGTCAGCTAGTTAAGTCAGCTGGTTAGCTGACTGGCTAGCTAGGTGGCTGGCAAGTTAATCCGGCTGGTTAGCAGGTTGGTCATGTAGGTGGCCAGCTAGTTTAGCCAGCTGGTTAGCTAGCTGTCCAGCAGGGTTGTTGCCTAGTTAATCGGGTGTCTATCCCATTGTCCAGCCAACTGGCTGGCTATTTAAGCCGACTGAATAGCCAGCTGTCCAGCCCGCTAGCTAGCTAGTCAATGCCTCCACCACTAGCCAAAAAGGTAGCTAGCTAGTTAAGTAAGCTGTCTAGCCATCTAGCGAACAGGGTAGCTAGCTAGTTAAGTCAGCTGGATAGCCAGGTAGCCAGCCAACTAGCTAGTCAGCTAGTTAAAACAGATAGCTAGCCAGTTAGTAGTTAAGTCAACTAGGAAGTCAGCCAAATATTCAGCTCTCTTGTTAAGTCAGCTAGCTACTCAAGTTCCCAGTCAGTTTGCTAGTTAGTCTGCCAGTTA
>NW_007136769.1:0-710 GCF_000164805.1 Carlito syrichta | reverse complement strand
CTAACCAACTAATTAAGTCAGCTATTTAATTCGTTTACCAACTAGTTAAAACAGATATATAACTCATTATCCAACTTATTAAGTCAACTAGCTATCTGATTAGCCAACTAGTTAAGTCAGCTAGCTAAGTCAGCTGGCTAACTAACTAGCTATGTCAGTAAGCTAAGTCAGATGGTTCACTATTTAGCTAACTATAATTCAGGTACTTAATCACCTATATAACTAGTTAGCTAATTAATTAAGTCAGTTGGTTATTCAGCCAGTTAAATAGTTAGCTAACAAATTCAGGTAGTTAAGTCAGCTAGCTAACTAGCTAAGTTAGCCAGTTAATTCAGTTAGCTAAGTAGTTAAGTCAGCAAGCTAAGTCAGTTAGTTAAAACAGCTTCTAATTTAGTCAGCTGGTTAAGACAGCTAGCTAGCTAGTTAGCTAAACTGTTAAGTCAGCAGGTTGAGTAAGGTTGTTAGCTAGTTAACTAATGGGTTAATTCAGCAGGTTGAGACAGCTAGCTAGCTAGTTAGCAAATGGGTTTAATCAGCTACTTGACTAGGCTAGCTAGCTAGTTAGCTAACGAGTTAAGTCAGCTGGATGGTCAGATAGCTAGCTAGATATCTAACGAGTTAAGTCAGCTGGTTGAGTCAGCTAGTCAGCTCATTAGCTAACGAGGTAAGTCTGATGATTAAGTCATCTAGCTAGCACGTTAGAGAAAGAT
>NW_007136768.1:0-868 GCF_000164805.1 Carlito syrichta | reverse complement strand
CTAGCCATCTGGAATCTAGTTTCGTCAGCTAGTTAAGTCACTTGCTATCCAGGTGGCTAGAGACGTAGAGAGCAACTTAACTCACCTGGCTAGCCAGGTTGCTAGCTAGCTAGCTAGTTAAGTAGATAGCTATCCATTTAAGTCAGCTGACAAGTCAGCTGACTAGCTAGTTTAGTCACCTAGATAAATCAGCTGACTAGGCATCTTGCTCCCTAGGTAATCTGCTAGTTTAGTCAGCTGACTGGACAGCTGACTAGCTAAATAAGTCACCTAGTTAATTCAGCTGGATAGTCAGCTGGCTAACTATGTAGCAAGCTACTTAATGCAACTGGTTAGAATGCAGGCCAGCAAGTTAAGACAGTTAGTTAAGTCAGCTGGCTAGCCAGCTGGCTGGCAAGTTAGTGACCTAGTTAAGTCAGTTGGCTAGCTAGCTGGCTAGCTAATTAAGTCAGCTAGTTAAGTCAGCTGGTTATTCAGGTGCCTAGAGATCTAGAGCGATAGTTAAGTCAGCTGACTATCCAACTGGCTATCTAGTTAAGTCAGGTAGATTAGTCAACTGGCTGGCGAGCTGCCTAGCTCATTAATAAACAGTTAATTCAGGAGGCTAACCAGCTGGATAGCTAGTTAAGTCACCTCGTTAATTCAGTAGGCAAGCCATCTCCCTAGCTAGTTAAAAACCTAGTAAATTCAGCTGGCTAGACAGCAATCTAGTGAGTTATTTCAGCTAGTTTAGTCAGCTGTCTAGCTAGATAGCTAGCTAGTTAGTTCAGTTATTTAAGTTGGCTTCCTATCAAGATATCCAGCTAGGTAGTTATTTCAGGTAATAAATTCAACAGGCTAGCCAGGTAGCTAGCTTGTTAAGTCAGCT
>NW_007136767.1:0-875 GCF_000164805.1 Carlito syrichta | reverse complement strand
TAACTTGTCGGCTCACTCGCAGGCCAACATTTCTGCTAACTAGTTGGCACACTCACCAGCCGACTAGTTAAGTCAGCTCACTGGTCGGTTCACTAGCCGGCCGACTAGTTATGGCAGCACATGTGTCGGCTCACTCACCAGCAGGCTAGTTAAATCAGCTGACCAGATGACTCCCTCACCAGTCAACTAGTTAAGTCAGTTCACCTGTAGGCTCACTCACTGGCCGACTAGTTAAGTCAGCTAACCTTTCGGCCTTCTAGCCAGCCAACTAGTTAAGTCAGCAACCAATCGGCCAACTATTGGGTCAACTTGCCAGTTGACATGTTAGGTCAGCTAAATAGACTGCCGACTACTTAGGTCAGCTACCTAGTCGGCCAACTAATTAGGTGAGCCAACTACCTAACTAAATACTTGCCTGAACTAACTATGTGGACAACTCATCAGCCAACTATTTAACCAAGCTAAATAGTCCGCTGATTAGTCGGCCAACGTGTTAAGACAGCTAACAAGATGGTTGAGTATTCAGCCAATGTGTTAAACCAGGTAGTTAGTCGGCTGACTCGTCAGCCAACAAGTTATGTCACCTAGCTAACTCATTAACCAACTAGTGAGTCAGCTATTTAACTCGTTTACCAACTAGTTAAAACAGTTATCTAACTCAATAACCAACTCATTAATTCAGCTAGCTATCTCATTAGCCAAATAGTTAAGTCATCTAGCTAAGTTAGCTAGCTAACTAGATAGCTAGCTAAGTAAGCTAGCTAAGTCACATAGCTCACTGGTTAGCTAATTATATGTCAGCTGCTTAAGTCTGCTACCTAAATATTTAGTTAATTAATTTTCAGCTCGTTATTCAGCTAGTTAAATAGTTAGCG
>NW_007136766.1:0-705 GCF_000164805.1 Carlito syrichta | reverse complement strand
TAAGTCAGATAGTTAAGTAAGCTGACAACCAGCTGGCTACTAAGTTAAGTCAGTTACTTAAGTCAGCTGGCAACCAGCTGGCTAGCTAGTTAAGTCAGCTCATTTAGACAGCTGGCTATCCACCTTGTTAGGCTAGTTAAAAAGCTAGTTAAGTCACATGGCTAGTAATCAGGCTTAGATAGTTATTTCAGCTAATAAAGTCAGCTGGCTAGCTAGAAAGCTGGCTATATTAGTCAGCTAGTTATGGCAACTAGGTTGCTAGTTAAGTCTGCTTGTTACGTCAGCTGGCTAACTAGATAGCTAGCTAGTTAAGCCAACTAGATAAGCCAGCTGGCTGGCTAAGTCGCTAGCTCCTTAACTCAGGTAGTTAATTCAGCTTGCTAGCTAGTAAAGTCAGCGGGGTAGCCAGCTGCCTGGCTGTGTCACAGCCTAGTTAAGTCAGCCGGTTAGTCAGTTAGATAGCTAGTTAACTAGCCTAGTTAACTCAGCTCATTAGTCAGCTGATTACCTAGGTGCCTAGGTAGATAAGTCAGCTGGCAAGCCAGTGAGATAAGTAGGTACCTAGCTAGTGAAGTTAGCTGGATATCCAGTTGGCTAGCTTGGTACCTAGGCCGTGAAGTCAGCCTGCTAGTCAGCCGGCTAGGTACTTAAGTCACCTAGTTAAGTCAGCTGTCTAGACAGCTGGCTAGCTAGGTAGCTAGATAA
>NW_007136765.1:0-479 GCF_000164805.1 Carlito syrichta | reverse complement strand
CCTAGCTTAAGTCAGCAGGCTAGCCAGCTGGCTAGCAACTTAAGTCAACTCATTAGCTAGCTGTTTAGCTAGTTAGTTAAGTAGTTAAGTCAATTGGCAAGCCAGCGAGATATGTAGGTAGCTATTTATTTAAGTCAGTTGGTTAGTCACCAGTCTAGTTAGTGATGTCCGCTTGTTAAGTCAGTTGGCTAGCCAGCTGGCTATCTTTTACGTCAGCTAGTTGAGTCAGCAAGCTAGACAGCTGTCTAGCTGGTTAATTCAGCTAGTTAATTCAAGTGACTAGCCAACTGGCTAGCTAGGTAGTTTGCAAGTTACATCAACTGGCTAGCCAGCTGACTAGTTTAAGTCAGGTAAAGTCAGCATGCTAGCCAATTGGCTAGGTAGGTAGCTAGGCAATTAAGTTAGCTGTCTAGCCGGCTCTCTAGGTAGTTAATTCAGCAAGTTAAGTGAGCTGCCTAGCCGGCTGGCTAGCTAGGTGG
>NW_007136764.1:0-726 GCF_000164805.1 Carlito syrichta | reverse complement strand
CATAATCAGGTGTCTCGCATTTAGGCTATCTAGTAATGTCAGCTAGTTAGGTCACCTGGCTATCCAGCTGTCTAGCTAGGTAGATAGTTAGTTAACCTTATTAAATCAGCTGACTATGCTGCTGGCTAGCTAGGTAGCTAGGCAATTACTCAGGTGGCTAGACAGCTGGCCAGCAAGTTGTCAGCTACTCTAGACAGCTAGCTAACCAGCTGGTTAGTTAGTTAAGTCAGCACATTAATTCAGTTGTCTAGCCAACTTGCTAGCTAGTTATTTCAGGTAGTTAAGTAAGCTGGCAAGCTAGGAAGCCATCTAGTTAAGTCATCTAGATATGTCAGCTAGCTAGCTAATTAAGTCAGTTATTTAAGTCAGCTAGCTAGACAGCTTGCAAGCTAGATAGCTAGCTTGTTATTTGAGCTGTCTAGCAAGCTTGCTAGCTATTCAAGTCACCTAGTTGTCAGCTGACAACCCACCTGGTTAGGTAGGTAGCTTGCTATTTAAGTCAGCTGGCTAGACAGCTTGCTAGCTAGTTAACTCACTTAGTTAATTCAGCTGGATAGCCAGCTGGCTAGCTATGTAGCAAGCTAAGTAATTCACCTGGTTAGAAAGCAGGGCAGCTAGTTATGACTGCTAGTTAAGTTAGTTGGTTGACAAGCTGGTTATCTAGGTAGTTAAGTAGTTAAGTCAGCTGACAGGCCAGCAGGATACAGAGGCACCCAGCTAGTTAAG
>NW_007136763.1:0-752 GCF_000164805.1 Carlito syrichta | reverse complement strand
TCAGCTAGCCAAGTAGTTAAGTCAGCTAGCTAAGTCAGCTAGTTAAATCAGCTTTCTAATTTATTCAACTGGTTAAGACATCTAGCTAGCTAAAGTTTTAAGTCAGCAGGTTGAATCTGGTTGTTAGCTCATTAACTAATGGGTTAAGTCAGCTGGTCGAGTCAGCTACCTAGCTAGCAGGAAACGGTTTGAGTCAGCTGGCTAAGTAGGCTAGCTAGCTAGATAGCAAACGAGTTAAGTCAGCTGGATGGTCAGCTAGCTAGCTAGATTGCTAACGAGTTAACTCAGCTGGATGAGCCAGCTAGCCAACTCATTAGCTAAGGAGATAAGTCGGATGATTAAATCACCTAGCTAGCACGCTAGGTAACGATTTAGCTAACTAGTTTTCTAGTTGGTTAAGTCAGCTAGCTAGAAAGGAAGTTTACTATTAAGTCAGCTTGTTAGCTAGGTAGCTAGCTAGTTAGCTAACTATTTAATTCAGCTGGCTATCTATATAGCTAGCTAGTTAGCTAACTATTTATGTCTGTTGGCTAGCCAGGTAGCTGCCAGTTAAGTCAGCTACTTAAGTCAGCTTGCTAGAGCTGGCTAAATATGTAGAGAGCTATTTAAGTGTGTTGGCTAGGCAGCTGGATAGCTGGTTAATTTAGCTAGACAAGATAACTGGCTAGTCAATTGACAATGTATGTAGCTAGCTAGGTAAATCAGTTAGAGAGCTACCTGGCTAGCTAGTGATGTCAGCAAGTTAAGTCAGG
>NW_007136762.1:0-705 GCF_000164805.1 Carlito syrichta | reverse complement strand
TTGGCTAGACAGTTGACTAGATAGATAACCAGCTAGTTAATCAGCTGGCTAGCCAGCTGACTAGCTGGTTAAGTCAGCTACTTAAGTCGGCTGGCAACCAGCTGGCTCGTAAGTTAAGTCAGCTAGTTAAGTCAGGTTACAACGAGCTGGCTAGCTAGTTACTTCGGCTAGTTAAGTCAGCTGGATAGCTAGGAAGCTAGCTATATTCGTCAGATAGTTGTATTAGCTATGCAGCTATTGAAGTCAGCTTCTTAAGTCAGTTGTCTAGCTAGATAGCTAGCTAGATAGTTAGCTAGTTAAGCCAGCTAGATAAGCCAAATTGCTAGCTAGGTAGCTAGCTGACTCAGTCATCAAGTTAAGTCAGCTTGCTTGCTAGTTAAGTCAGCGAGTTAAGTCAGCTGGCAAACCAGCGGCCTAGCTGCATAGCTACCAAGTTAAGTCAGCTGTCTAGCCCGATATATAGCTAGTTAAGTAACTTAGTTAAGTCAGCTCAGTAGTCACCTGATTACATAGGTACCTAGGTAGGTAAGTTAACTGGCAAGTCAATGGGATACTTAGGTATCTAGCTAGTTAAGTCAGCTGGATATACAGATGGCTGGCTGGGTACCTAAGCTGTTAAGTCAGCCTGCTAGTCAGCAGGCTAGCAAGTTAAGTCACCTAGTTTAGTCAGCTGACTAGAGAGCTGGCTACCTCGGTAGCCAGAGA
>NW_007136761.1:0-334 GCF_000164805.1 Carlito syrichta | reverse complement strand
AGATAGCTGGCTAGCTAGTAATTTCAGCTAGTAAAGTCAGCAGGCTAGCTAGGTAGATAGACAGTTAAGTCAGCTACTTATGTCAGCTAGCCAGCTATTTAAGTCAGGTAGTTAAGTGGGCTAGCTAGCTAGATAGCTTGCTCTCCAGTCTACTAGTTATGTCAGCTCACTAGTCGACTTGCTCAACAGCAGACTAGTTAAGGCAGCTCTCCTATTGCCTCACTCACTGGTAGATGAGTTAATTTAGCTCACTGTTTGGCTCAATGGCCAGCCAACTAGTTAAGTCCTCTGACCAGTCTACTCACTTGCCAGTCGACTATAGTCAACTCATTAA
>NW_007136760.1:0-745 GCF_000164805.1 Carlito syrichta | reverse complement strand
CTATAGTCAACTCATTAACCAACTAGGTAAGTCAGCTAGTTAACTCGTTACCAACTTGTGAAAAAGTTAGCTAACTCATTAACCAACTCGTTAAGTAGGCTAGCTATCTCGTTAGTCAACAAGCTAAGTCAGCTAGCTGTCAGCTAGCTAAGCAGCCACCTAGCTAAGTCAGCTAGCTAAGCCAGCTAGCTCACTAGTTAGATAACTATTTAAGTCAGCTACTTAAGTCTGCTACCTAACTAGGTAGCTAATTAGTTAAGTCAGCTACTTATTCAGCTATTTAAATAGTTAGCTAACTATTTAATTCAGGTATTTAAGTAAACTAGCTAACTAGTTAAGTCAGTCAGTTAAGTCAGTGACCTAACTAGTTAAGTCACATACCTAATTCAGCTAATTAAGTCAGCTTTCTATTTAAAACAGCTGGTTAAGACAGCTAGCTAGCTAGTTAGCTAATGGGTTATGATGGCAGGTTGAGTCAGGTAGTTAGCTAGTTAACTAACTGGTAAAGTCAGCTGTTTGAGTCATCTAGCTTGCTAAGTAGCAAACATGTTGAGTCAACTGGGTAGTAGGCTAGCTAGCTAGTTAGTTAAAGTGTTAAGTCAGTTGGATATGTCAGCTAGGTAGCTAGTTAGTTTACGAGTTAAGCCAGCTGCTTGAGCCACCTAGGAAGAGAGTTAGCTAAAGAGTTAAGTCCGAAGATTAAGTCAGCTAGCTAGCACGTTAGATAAAGAGTAAGCTAACTAGG
>NW_007136759.1:0-2538 GCF_000164805.1 Carlito syrichta | reverse complement strand
CTAGCTAGTTAATAAAGCTGGCTAGCTAGGTAGCTAACTGGTTAATTCAGCAGTTAAATCAGCTTTCTAGCTAGTTAGATCAGCTAGCTAAATCAGCAGGCTAGCCACCTGCCTGGCTTTGCAGCTAACTTTTAAGTCAGTTGGATAGCCAGTTAGCTAACGTGTTAAGGAGCCTAGTTAAGTCAGTTCACTAGCCAGCTGGTTACATAGGTATCCAGGTAGTTAAGTCAGCTGGCAAACCAGTCGTCTACATAGTTAGCTAGCTAGTTAACTCAACTGTCTATCCATCTGTCTAGCTAGGTTGCTAGGCAGTTAGGTCAGCCTGCTAACCAGATGACTAGCTACATAAGTCACCTAGTTAAGTCAGCTGGTTATACAGCTGACTTGCTAGGAAGCTAGATAGTTAAGACAGCTGTCTAGTCTGCTGGCTAGCTATTTAAGCAACCTAATTAAGTCAGTTGGATATCCAGCTGCCTAGCTAGGTAGCTTGTTTCTTAAGTCAACTGTCTAATCAGCTGACTAACTAGTTAAGTCACCTATTAAAGGCAGCTAGCTAGCCAATTTGCTAGTTATATAGCAAGTTAGTTAATTCAACTGTCTAGCAAGCAGGAAAGCTATTTAAGTCAGCTAGTTAAGTCAGCTGGCTAACCAGCTGACTAGCTATGTAGCAAGTTTTTTAAGTCAGTTGGCTAGCCAACTGGCTAGCTAATTAAGTCAGCTTGGTAAGTCTGCTGACTAGCCAGCTAGCTAGCTAGGTAGATAGCAAGTTAAGTCATATGGGTAGCCAGCAAGCTAACTATTCAAGTCAGCTCCTTGTGCCAGCTTGCTAACTGGTTAAGTCAACTAGTTAAATCACTTGGCTAGCCAGCTGGATAGCTAGGTACGAAGCTTGTTAAGTCAGCTGGCTAGCCAGCTGGCTACCTAGTTAAGTCAGCTAGTTAATTCATCTGGCTTTCCAGCGGGCTAGGCAGGTAGCTAGCTAGTTAAGTCAGATGGCTAACCAGCTGGCTAGCTGATTAAGTCAGCTAGTTAATTCAGCTGTCCAGCCAGCTGGCTAGCTTGTTAAATCGCATACATAAGTCAGATGGATAGCTAGTTGAATCAGTGCGTTAAGTCAGCTGGAGAGCCAGCATCCTATCTTGGTAGCTAACTACTTAAGTCAGCTGACTTGCAAGCTGGCTAGCTCCGTAAGTCACATAGTTAAGTCAGCTCGCTAGCCAGCTTGTTGGCTAGGTAGCTAGGTAGTTAATTCAGCAAGCAAGCCAGTGTCATACATTGGTAGCTAGCTAGTTAAGTCAGCTGGCTAGACATCTGGCTAGCTAGAGATGTCAGCTAGTTAAGTCAGCTGGCTAGTCAGCTGGCTAACTAATTAGGTCAGCTAGTTGAGTCAGCTGGCTAGCCAGCTGTCTAGCTGGATAAGTGAGTTAGTTAATTCAAGTGGCAAGCCAACTGGCTAGCTAGGTATCTACATAGTTAATTCACCTGGCTAGCCAGCTGGTGAGCTGGTTAAGTCAGCTAGTTAAGTCAACTGACTAGTCACCTTATGAGGCAGGTAGCTAGCTAATTAATTCAGCTGGCTAGCTAGTTGAGTCAGTGAGTTAAGTGAGCTGGCTAGCAAGCTGGCTAGCTAGGTGGCTAGCTAGTTAAGCCAGCTGGCTAGCTGAATGGCTATCTAATTAAGTCAGCTAGTTAAGTCAGCTGGTTAGCCAGCTGACTATGTAGGTGGCTGGCATGTTAAGATGGCTGGTTAGCAGACTGGTCTGGTAGTTGGCCAGATAATTGTCGGCTTGCTAGGTAGGTGAGCACCAGTGTGGTTGGCTAGTTAAGCCAGCTTTCCATCACACTGTCCAGCCAGACGGTTGGCTATTTCAGGTAGCTAGCTAGTTAGGACAGCAGGCTAGCCGTCTAGCCAACCAGGTAGGTAGCTAGTTAAGTCAGCTGGCTAACCAGATATCCAGTCAACTAGCTAGTCAACTAGTTAAGTCAGTTAGCTAGCCAACTAGTTTGTTAAGTCAGCTAGCAAGTCAGTTAACTATTCAACTAGCTAGTTAAGTCATCTAGCTAGTCAGGCCTCTTGTCAGATAACTAGCTAGTCAGCTAGCTAGTCAGCTAGATAATTAAGTCAGCTAGCCAGCTAACTAGCCATTTAGCTAGCTAGTTAAGTCAGTTTGCTAGACAGCTAGATAGCTTGTTTGCTAGCTAGTTGTGTCAGCTAGATAGTCAGCTAGCTAGTCAGTTAGCAAACCAGCTAGTTACTTGGCTAACTAGCTGACTAGCAGCTCAGGTAGCTGGTCAGCTAACTAGTGGGCTCGCTCACTTTCCATCAGGTCAGCTTAATATTCAGCTCACTCGCCTGCCAACCAGTCAGAAAACTCGTCAGTTAGCTCACCACCCAACAGGTCAACTAACTTGTTGACTCACTCGCAGGCCAACAGTCAGTGAACTAATTGGCTTGCTCGCCAGCCCACTAGTTAAATCAGCTCACGCATCGACTCACTCGCTGGCCAACTAGTTAAGTCGCCTCATTGATTGGCTCCC
>NW_007136758.1:0-636 GCF_000164805.1 Carlito syrichta | reverse complement strand
GCTAGGTAGCTAGCTAGTGAGCTAAATATTTATGTCAGCTGACTAGCTAGGTAGCTAGCTAGTTATGTCAGCTGGCTAGCCTGCTGGCTAGCTAGGTAGCAAGTTAGTTAAGTCAGTTGGCTCACCAGTTGGCTAACTGGTTAATTCAGCTATTTAAGAGAGGTGGCAAACCAACTGACAAGGTAGGTAGCTAGTTAGTTAAGTCAGCTAGAAAGCTACCTGGCTAGCTAGTGATGTCACTGAGTTAAGTCAGCTGGCTAGCCAACTGACTAGTTGGTTAATTCAGGTAGTTTATTCAGCTATCTAGCCATCTGGCTAGTTAGGTATCTAGCTAGATAAGTCAGGTTGCTAGCCAGCAGGCTAGCAGTTCAAATCAGCTAGTTATGTCAGCTGGTTAACCTGCTGACTAGCTAGGGAGCTAACTACTTAAATGAGCTGGCTATCCCACTGCTAGCTTAAGTAAGCTAGGTAAGTCAGCTGGCTATCAAGCTGGCTAGAGAGCCAGCTAGTTATGTCAGCTGGCAACCACCTGGTTAGCTAGTTAAGACAGCTCATTAAGTCAGTTGGCTATCCAGCTTGTTAGCTAGTTTAAAAAGCTAGTCAAGTTATATGGCTATCCATCTGGCTAGCTAGTTA
>NW_007136757.1:0-759 GCF_000164805.1 Carlito syrichta | reverse complement strand
TGGCTAGCTAGGTAGCTAACTGGTTGATTCAGTTCGTTAAATCAGCCTGCTATCTAGTTAAGTCAGTGAGGTTAACTCAGCTGGCTAGCCAGCTGGCTAGCTAGGTAGTTAGTTAGTTAAGTCAGCTAGTTAATTCATCTGGCTAGCTGGGTAGATTGCTAGTTAAGTCATTCATTTAAGTCAGTTTTCTAGCCAGCTGCAAAGCAGGGTGGCTAGCTAGTTAAATCAGCTGGCTAGCCAGCTGGCTAGCTAGTTAAGTCACACAGTTAAGTCAGCTCGCTGGCCAGCATGTTAACTAGGTAGTTAGGTAGTCAACTCAGCTGGCAATCCAGCGGGCTATGTAGGTAGGTAACTAGTTATGTGAGCTGGATAGCCATGAGGCTATCTTGTTATGTCACCCAGTTAAGTCACGTTGCTATCCAGTTGTCTAGCTAGGTAGCTAGATAGTTAAGTCTGTTGGCTAGCCTGCTTGCTTAGTAGTCAAAAAGCAAGTCATTTCAGAAGGCTAGACAGCTGGCTAGATAGATATTTCAGCTAGTAAAGTCAGCTGTCTAGCTAGGTAGCTAGCTAGTTAAGTCAGCTATTTATGTCAGCAGCTAGATAGTTAAGTCAGCTAGTTAAGTTGGCTAGATAGCTAGATACCTAGCTAGGTAGCTAACTAGATATGTCAAATGGTTAAGTCATCTGGTTTTTAAGGAAACTAACTACTTATATCAGTTAGTTAACTTCGCTGTTTAGCTACATAATCAGCTTGTTAAG
>NW_007136756.1:0-775 GCF_000164805.1 Carlito syrichta | reverse complement strand
CCAACCCAGTAGCTAGCTAGTTATGTCAGTTGGTTAGCCAGCTAGTCAGCTAGTAATGTCTCCTAGCTAGCCACTTAGCTAGTTAAGTCAGCTAACTATTCAGCTAGTTAGTTAAGTCAGTTAGCTAGTCAAGTTGCTACTCAGCTAGCCAGTTCAGTCAGCTAACAAGTCAGCCAGATTGTCAGCTAGATAGTAAAGTCAGCAAGTCAGCTAACTAGCCAGTTAGCTAGCTAGTTAAGTCAGCTAGTTAGACAGCTAGATAGCTTGTTTGCTAGCTAGTTATGTCAGCTAGATAGCCAGCTAGTTAGTCAGCTAGCTTGTCATGTCAGCTAGCAAATCAGCTAATTACTTAGCTAACTAATCGGCTATCCACTCAACCAGCTGATCAGATAACTAGTGGACTCACTCCCTTTCCATCAGGTTAGCTAAATATTCTGCTCACTCGCCTGCCAACTGGTCAGCAAATCAGTCGGCTCACTTGCCTGCCCACAGGTCAATTACTTGTCGGCTCACTCGCAGGCCAACACGTCAGCTAACTAGTCGGCTTCTCGCCAGGCAGCTCACTGTTCAGTCAGCTCACTGGTTGGCTAGCTCGCTGGCTGACTAGTTAAGGCAGTTCTCCCATTGGCTCACTTGACAGCTGACTAGTTCAGTACGCTCACCAGTCGGCTCAGTCACTGGTCGACTAGTAAGTATCCTTACCTGTCAGCTCACTAGACAGCTGATTAAAGTCAGTTGACCAATCAAGCTCACTCACCAACTGAGTAGTTAAGTC
>NW_007136755.1:0-779 GCF_000164805.1 Carlito syrichta | reverse complement strand
TATTAAATCACGTAGTTATTCAGCTAGTTAAATATTTAGCTAACTATTTAATTCAGGTAGTTAAGTCAGCTAGCTAAATAGTTGTCAGCCAGTTAACTCAGCTAGCTAAATAGTTGTCAGCTAGCTAAGTCATATAGTTAAGTCAGTTTTCTAAAGTAGTCAGCCGGTTAAGACAACTAGCTAGCTAGTGAGCTAATGGGTTACATCATCAGGTTGAGTCAGGTAGTTTCCTAGGTAACTAACGGGTTAAATCAGCTGGTTGAGTCAGTTAGCTAACTAGATATCAAACGGGTTGACTCAGTTGGTTGAGCTAGCTAGTTAGCTAATGAGTTAAGTCAGCTGGTTGAATAAGCTAACTTGCTAGGTAGCTAATGAGTTGAGTCAGCTACTTGTTTCAGCTAGCTAGCTTGTTAGTTAATGAGTTAAGTCAGATGATTAAGTCACCTAGCTAGCATTTTAGATAATGAGTAAGCAAACTAGTCAGCTAGCTGGGTAACTCAGATAGCTTGCTAGCCAGCTAACTATTTAAGTCAGCTTCTTAGCTAGGTAGCTAGCTAGTTAGCTAACCATTTAAGGCAGCTGGCTAGCTAGGTAGCGAGCTAGTTAAGTCAGTTGGCTAACTAGGTGGATAGCTGGTTAAGTCAGCTAGTTAATAGAATTGGCAGACCAACTGCCAAGGTATGTAACTAGATAGCTAAGTCAGCTAGCTAGTGATGTCTGCGAGTTAGTCAGCTGGCTAGCCCACTGGCTACCTGGATAATTCACCTAGTTTAGTCAGC
>NW_007136754.1:0-802 GCF_000164805.1 Carlito syrichta | reverse complement strand
CCAGTTAAGCCAGCTAGCCAGCCAATTATCTAGTGAGCTGGTTATGTAATCTAGCTAGTTAAGTCAGGCAGCATTTCAGCTAACTATTCAGCGAGCTAGTTAAGTCAGCTATCTAGTCAGGTTGCTAGTCAGCTATGTAGTTGTCAGCTAGCAAGTCAGCTAGATAGTTATGTCAGCTAGCCAGCTAACTAGCCAATTAGCCAGCTAGTTAAGTCAGCTATCTACACAGATAGATAGCTTGTTTGCTAGCTAGTTATGTTAACTTGATAATAAGCTAGTTAGTTAAGTCAACTAGCAAATCCGCTAGTTACTTAGCTAACTAGTTGGCTATGAACTCAGCTAGCTGGTCAACTAATTGGTGGACTCACTCTCTTTCCTTCAGGTCAGCTGTCCAGTCGGCTCGCTTGCCAGACAACAGACCAGCTCACTTGTCGGTTTGCTCACAGGCCAACAGGACAGTAACTGTCAGGCCAACAGGACAGCTAACTAATCGGCTGGCTCACCAGTCATGTAGTTAAGTCAGCTCACCCGTAGGCTTGCTCACTAGCTTACTTGTTAAGGCAGCTCACACATCGGCTCACTTGCAGGCTGAGCAGTTAAGTTGGCTCAACTGAGGGCTCACTCGTTGGCCCACTACGTAATTCTTCTAACCAGATAGCTCACTCGCCAACTGACTAAAGTCAGCTGAGCAGTCAGCTCATTCGCTGGCCGACTATTTAATTCACCTGGCAAGTTAACTCACTCACCAGCCGACAAGTTAAGTCAGCTAACCGGTAGGCGGATTAGATGGCCAAGTAGTTAA
>NW_007136753.1:0-811 GCF_000164805.1 Carlito syrichta | reverse complement strand
AGTTGGCCAACTATTCGGCCGACTTGTTAAGCCAGCTAACAAGTCGGCCGATTTGTCAGCCAATGTGTTTAATCAGCTAAGTAGTCAGATGACTCGACAGTCAACAAGTTAAGACACCTAGCTAACTCGTTAACCAACTAGTTAAGTCAGCCAATTAGCTCATTTAACAACTAGTTAAAACAGTTATCTAACTCATTAACCAACTCGTTAAGTCAGCTAGCTACCTCGTTAGCCAACTAGTTAAGTCAGCTATCTAAGTCAGCTAGCTAACAAGGTAGCTAAGTCAACTAACTCACTAGTTAGCTAACTATTTAAGTCACCTAAAGTCTGCTACCTAACTAGATAGCTAGTTATTAAATCAGTTAGATATTCAGCTAGTTAAATAGTTAGCTAAATATTGAATTCAGGTAGTTAAGTCAACTACTTAACGAGTTTAGTCAGCCAGTTAAGTCAGCTAGCTAAGTAGTTTAGTCACCTAGATAAGTCAGCTAGTTAAGTCAACTTACTAATATAGTAAGTTGGTTAAGACAGCAAGCTGGGTAGTTAACTAGCAGGATAAGTCAGCAGGTTGAGTGAGGTAGTTAGCTAGTCAACTAAAGGGTTAAATCAGCTGATTGAGTCAGCTAGCTAGCTAGTTACAAAACGGGTTGAGTCAGCTGTATGAGTAGGCTAGCTAGATAGTTAGCTAATGAGTGAAATCAGCTGGATGAGTCAGCTAGCTAGCTAGTTAGCTAAAGAGTTAAATCAGCCGGTTGAGTCAGCTAGTTAGCTCATTAGCTAATGAGTTAAGTCAGATAATTAAGTCAGCTAG
>NW_007136752.1:0-2142 GCF_000164805.1 Carlito syrichta | reverse complement strand
CAAGTCAGCTAGATAGTTATGTCAGCTAGCCAGCTAACTAACCAATTAGCTAGCTAGTTAAGTCAGCTATCTACACAGATAGATAGCTTGTTTGCTAGCTAGTTATGTTAACTTGATAATAAGCTAGTTAGTTAAGTCAACTAGCAAATCCGCTAGTTACTTAGCTAACTAGTTGGCTATGAACTCAGCTAGCTGATCAACTAATTAGTGGACTCGCTCTCTTTCCTTCAGATCATCTGTCTAGTCGGCTCGCTTGCCAGACAACAGACCAACTCACTTGTCGGTTTGCTCACAGGCCAACAGGACAGTAACTGTCAGGCCAACAGGACAGCTAACTAATCGGCTTGCTCACCAGTCATGTAGTTAAGTCAGCTCACCCATAGGCTCGCTCACCAGCTTACTTGTTAAGGCAGCTCACACATCGGCTCACTTGCAGGCTGAGTAGTTAAGTTGGCTCAACTGAGGGCTCACTCGTTGGCCCACTACGTAATTCTTCTAACCAGATAGCTCACTCGCCAACCGACTAAAGTCAGCTGAGCAGTCAGCTCATTCGCTGGCTGACTATTTAATTCACCTGGCAAGTTAACTCACTCACCAGCCGACAAGTTAAGTCAGCTAACCGGTAGACGGATTAGATAGCCAAGTAGTTAACTAAGCTAACCAATCGGTCAGCTAGTTAGTCCACTTTTCAGCCGACAAGTTAGCTCATCTTATTAGTAGGTTGAATAGTTAGGCCAGCTAACTAGTTGGCCAGCTAGTCAGCCGACTAATTAGGTCAGCAAACCAGTCAACCAACTGATTAAGCAAGCTAGCTGGTGGGCCAACAGGTCAGTCAACTAGTTTGCCCAGCTAACTAGTTGGCCAACTATTCGGCCGACTTGTTAAGCCAGCTAACAAGTCGGCCGATTTGTCAGCCAATGTGTTTAATCAGCTAAGTAGTCGGATGACACGACAGTCAACAAGTTAAGACACCTAGCTAACTCGTTAACCAACTAGTTAAGTCAGCCAATTAGCTCATTTAACAACTAGTTAAAACAGTTATCTAACTCATTAACCAACTCGTTAAGTCAGCTAGCTACCTCGTTAGCCAACTAGTTAAGTCAGCTATCTAAGTCAGCTAGCTAACAAGGTAGCTAAGTCAGCTAACTCACTAGTTAGCTAACTATTTAAGTCACCTACTTAAGTCTGCTACCTAACTAGATAGCTAGTTATTAAATCAGTTAGATATTCAGCTAGTTAAATAGTTAGCTAAATATTGAATTCAGGTAGTTATGTCAGCTACTTAAAGAGTTTAGTCGGCCAGTTAAGTCAGCTAGCTAAGTAGTTTAGTCACCTAGATAAGTCAGCTAGTTAAGTCAACTTACTATATAGTAAGCTGGTTAAGACAGCAAGCTGGGGTAGTTAACTAGCGGGTTAAGTCAGCAGGTTGAGTGAGGTAGTTAGCTAGTCAACTAAAGGGTTAAGTCAGCTGATTGAGTCAGCTAGCTAGCTAGTTACAAAACGGGTTGAGTCAGCTGCATGAGTAGGCTAGCTAGATAGTTAGCTAATGAGTGAAATCAGCTGGATGAGTCAGCTAGCTAGCTAGTTAGCTAAAGAGTTAAGTCAACCGGTTGAGTCAGCTAGTTAGCTCATTAGCTAATGAGTTAAGTCAGATAATTAAGTCAGCTAGCTAGCACATTAGATAACAAGTAAGCTAACTAGTTAGCTAGCTCATTAAGTCAGCTAGCTATCTAGGCAGCTAACTATATAAGTGAGATTGTTAGATAAGTAGTTTGCTGGTTAGCTTACTGTTTAAGTCAGCCACCTAGCTAGATAGCTAGTTAGTAAGTTAACTATTAAATCTGCTGGCTAGATAGGTACCTAGCTGCTTAAGTCAGCTAGTTAAATCCGCTGGCTAGCCAGCTGGCTAGCTAGGTAACGAGCTAGTTAAATCAGTTGGCAAGGCAGCTGGCTAACTGGTTAACTCAACTAGTTAAGAAAGCTGAGTAGCCAACTGGCAAAGTAAGTAGCAAGCTAGTTAACTCAACTAGATAGCTACCTCCTAGCTAGTGATGTCAGCGAGTTAAATCAGCTGGATAGTCAACTGACTAGCTGGTTAAATTATCTAGTTTAGTCATCTGTCTACCCAGTTGTGTAGGTAGG
>NW_007136751.1:4076-8588 GCF_000164805.1 Carlito syrichta | reverse complement strand
TCATTCATTTAAGTTCGTTTTCTAGCCAGCTGCAAAGCAGGGTGGCTAGCTAGTTAAATCAGCTGGCTAGCCAGCTGGCTAGTTAGTTAAGTCACACAGTTAAGTCAGCTCACTGGCCAGCATGTTAACTAGGTAGTTAGGTAGTCAACTCAGCTGGCAAGCCAGCGGGCTATGTAGGTAGGTAGCTAGTTATGTGAGCTGGATAGCCATGAGGCTATCTTGTTATGTCACCCAGTTAAGTCACCTTGCTATCCAGTTGTCTAGCTAGGGAGCTAGATAGTTAAGTCTGTTGGCTAGCCTGCTTGCTTAGTAGTCAAAAAGCAAGTCATTTCAGAAGGCTAGACAGCTGGCTAGATAGATATTTCAGCTAGTAAAGTCAGCTGTCTAGCTAGGTAGCTAGGTAGTTAAGTCAGCTATTTATGTCAGCAGCTAGATAGTTAAGTCAGCTAGTTAAGTTGGCTAGATAGCTAGACACCAGCTAGGTAGCTAGCTAGTTATGTCAGATGTTTAAGTCATCTGGTTTTTAAGGAAACTAACTAGTTATATCAGCTAGTTAACTTAGTTGTTTAGCTAGTTAATCAACTTGTTAAGTCAGCTGGCTCACCAGCTGCCTAGCAGAAGTAGCTAGCTAGTTAAGTCAGCTGCTTAGTCAGCTGGTTAGCTAGGTAGCTTGGTTGTTAAGTCAGCTGGCAAGCCAGCAGGATACATAGGTAGCTAGCTAATTAAGTCAATTGGCTAGCCTCCTGGCTAGCTAAGTATGTCAGCTAGTTAAGTAAGCTGGCTAGCCAGCTGGCTAACTTATTAAATCAGATAGTTGAGTAAGCTGCCTAGCCAGCTGGCTAGCTGGTTAAGTCAGCTAGTTAATTCAAGTGTCTAGCCAACTGGCTAGCTAGGTAGCTACATAGTTAACTCAGCTGTCTGTCCAGCTGGCTAGGTAGTTAAGTCAGCGAGTTAAGTCACCTGGCTAGCCACCTTGCGAGATATGTAGCTAGCTAATTAAGTCAGCTGGCTAACTGGCTGACTAGCTTGTTAAGTCAGCGTGTTGATTGACCTGGCTAGCCAACTGGCTAGCTAGGTGGCTAGCTAGTTAAACCAGCTATCTAGCCAGATGGCTACCTACTTAAGTCAACTAGTTAAGTTAGCTGATTAGCTGACTGGCTAGCTAGGTCGCTGGCAAGTTAAGCCAGCTGGTTAGCAGGCTGCTCAGGTAGGTGGCCAGCTAGTTCAGCTGGCTGGCTAGCCAGCTGATGAGCAGGGTGGCTAGATAGTTAAGCAAGCTGGCTATTCAACTGTCCAGTCAGCCGCCTGGCTATTTAAGCCAGCTGGCTAGCCTGCTGGCCAGTCCAGTAACTATATAGCTGACTGCCTAGCCAGCTACACAACTAGGTAGCTAGCTAGGTAAACCAGTTGGCTAGCCATCTAACCAACCCAGTAGCTAGCTAGTTATGTCAGTTGGTTAGCCAGCTAGTCAGCTAGTAATGTCTCCTAGCTAGCCACTTAGCTAGTTAAGTCAGCTAACTATTCAGCTAGTTAGTTAAGTCAGCTAGCTAGTCAAGTTGCTACTCAGCTAGCCAGTTCAGTCAGCTAACAAGTCAGCCAGATTGTCAGCTAGATAGTAAAGTCAGCAAGTCAGCTAACTAGCCAGTTAGCTAGCTAGTTAAGTCAGCTAGTTAGACAGCTAGATAGCTTGTTTGCTAGCTAGTTATGTCAGCTAGATAGCCAGCTAGTTAGTCAGCTAGCTTGTCATGTCAGCTAGCAAATCAGCTAATTACTTAGCTAACTAATCGGCTATCCACTCAACCATCTGATCAGATAACTAGTGGGCTCGCTCCCTTTCCATCAGGTTAGCTAAATATTCTGCTCACTCTCCTGCCAACCGGTCAGCAAATCAGTCAGCTCGCTTGCCTGCCCACAGGTCAATTACTTGTCGGCTCACTCGCAGGCCAACACGTCAGCTAACTAGTCAGCTTGCTCGCCAGGCAGCTCACTGTTCAGTCAGCTCACTGGTTGGCTAGCTCGCTGGCTGACTAGTTAAGGCAGTTCTCCCATTGGCTCACTTGACAGCTGACTAGTTCAGTAGGCTCGCCAGTCGGCTCAGTCGCTGGTCGACTAGTTAAGTATCCTTACCTGTCAGCTCACTAGCCAGCCGATTAAAGTCAGTTGACCAATCAAGCTCACTCGCCAGCCGAATAGTTAAGTCAGCTGAACAGTCGGCTTGCTCACCGGCCGACTAGTTAAGTCACCTGAATAGGCAGATCACTCACCGGCCGGCTAGTTAAGTCAGCTGACCAGTCAGCTCACTCGCTGGCCGACTAGTCAATTCAGCTGAAGAGTTGGCTAAACTGCCGGTTGACTAGTAAAGTCAGCTAAACGTTTGGATGTGTACCAGCCAACTAGTGATTTCACCTAACCAATCGGCCTAATAGTCGGCCAACTTGTCATCTGAGATGTTAGTTCTGCTAACTTGGTGGCCAAATAGTTAAGCCAGCCGACTAGTCAGCCAAATACTTGGCCAACTTGTTAGGTGAGGAAACCAGCCAGCCAACTAGTTAATCGTGGTAACTAGTGGGCCAATTCATCAGTCAACTCGTTAACACAGCTAACTAGTCGGCCAAATAATGGACCACCTTGTTAAGCCAGGTAATAAGATGGCCAGTAGTCAGTCAATGTGTTAAATCAGCTAACAATTCAGGCGACCCGTCAGCCAAGTTAAGTCACCTAGCTAACTCGTTAACCAACTAGTTAAGTCAGCTAATATACTCATTTACAAACTAGTTAAACCAGTTGGCTAACTTGTTAACCAACTCATTAAATCAGTTAGCTATCTTGTTAGCCAACTAGTTAAGACAACTAGCTAAGTAAGCTAGCTCACCAGCTAGCTAGCTTAATCAGCTAGCTCAGTCAACTAGTTCAATAGTTAGCTAAATATTTAAGACAGCTATTTAAGTCTGCTACCTAACTAGTTAGCTAATTATTAAATCACGTAGTTATTCAGCTAGTTAAATATTTAGCTAACTATTTAATTCAGGTAGTTAAGTCAGCTAGCTAAATAGTTGTCAGCCAGTTAACTCAGCTAGCTAGATAGTTGTCAGCTAGCTAAGTCATATAGTTAAATCAGTTTTCTAAATTAATCAGCCGGTTAAGACAACTAGCTAGCTAGTGAGCTAACGGGTTACATCATCAGGTTGAGTCAGGTAGTTACCTAGGTAACTAACGGGTTAAATCAGCTGGTTGAGTCAGTTAGCTAACTAGATATCAAACGGGTTGACTCAGTTGGTTGAGCTAGCTAGTTAGCTAATGAGTTAAGTCAGCTGGTTGAATGAGCTAACTTGCTAGGTAGCTAATGAGTTGAGTCAGCTGCTTGTTTCAGCTAGCTAGCTTGTTAGTTAATGAGTTAAGTCAGATGATTAAGTCACCTAGCTAGCATTTTAGATAATGAGTAAGCAAACTAGTCAGCTAGCTGGTTAACTCAGATAGCTTGCTAGCCAGCTAACTATTTAAGTCAGCTTCTTAGCTAGGTAGCTAGCTAGTTAGCTAACCATTTAAGGCAGCTGGCTAGCTAGGTAGCGAGCTAGTTAAGTCAGTTGGCTAACTAGGTGGATAGCTGGTTAAGTCAGCTAGTTAATAGAACTGGCAAACCAACCGGCAAGGTAGGTAACTAGATAGCTAAGTCAGCGAGATAGCTACCTGGCTAGCTAGTGATGTCTGCGAGTTAAGTCAGCTGGCTAGCCAACTGGCTATCTGGATAATTCACCTAGTTTAGTCAGCTGTCTATGCAGCTGGCTACATATGTAGATAGCTGGATGAGTCAGTTTACTAGCCAGCAGACTAGCTGTTCAATGCACCTAGTTAATTCTGCTGGTTAGCTGCTGTCTAGGTTGGTAGCTAGCTAGTTATGTGAGCTGGCTAGCCAACTTGCTACTTAAGGTCACCTAGGAAAGTCAGCTGGCTAGTCATCTGGTTAGGGAGGTAGCCAGCTAGTTTAGTCAGCTGGCTAGCCAGCTGAGTATTTGGTAAAGTCAGCTAGTTAAGTCAGCTTGCAATCAGCTAGCTAGTTAATTCAACTCATTAAATCAGTTGACAATCCAGCTGGTTTTGTAGTTAAAAAGCTAGTTAAGTCACATGGCTAGCCAACTGGTTAGCTAGTTATTTCAGCTAGGTAAGCCAGCTGGATAGCTAGGTAGATAGTTGGTTAAGTCAGCTAGTTAAGTCAGCTTGCTAACTAGTTAAGTCAGTGATTTAAGACACCTGGCTAGTCAGCTGCCTAGATGGGTGGGTAGATAGATAAGTCACCAGTCTGGAGAGTGAGATAGCTAGTTAAGTAACCTAGTTAAGTCAGCTCACTATCCAGCTGGTTACCAGGTAGTTAGGTACGTCAGCTGACAAGCCAGTGGGATACGTAGGTAACTAGATAGTTAAGCCAGCTGGCTATCTAGCTGGCTAGCTAGGTAGCTATGCAGTTAGGTCAGCCTGCTAGACAGCTGGCTAGCTAATAGGTCACCTAGTTAAGTT
>NW_007136751.1:1942-4056 GCF_000164805.1 Carlito syrichta | reverse complement strand
AGACAGCTGGCTAGCTAGTTAAGTCAGCTGTCTAGCCTGCTGTCTAGCTATTTATTCACCTAGTTAAGTCAGCTGGGTACCAAGCTGGCTGGCTAGGTAGCTTTGTTAATTATGTGAGCTGGCTAGACAGCTGACAAGCTATTAAGTCAAGTAGTTTAATCAGCTGGCTAGACACCTAGCTAGCTATATAGCAAGATGGTTAATTCAGCTGACTATCAAGTAGCTACCTAGTTCAGTCGGCTACTTAAGTCAGCTTGCTAGCTAGTTAAGTAAGCTAGCTAAGTCACCTGGTTAGTCAGCTGCCTAGTTGTTTAACTAGCTAGATAATTCAGCCGACTTGCCAGCTTGCTAGCTAGTTAAGTCACTTAGTTAAGTCAGCTCGCTATTCAGCTGGTTAGCTAGGTAGTTAGGTAGTTAAGTCAGCTGGAAAGCCAGTGGGCTACATAGGTAGCTAGCTGGTTAAGTCAGCTGGATAGCCACCTGGCTAACTACTGCTTTCAGCTAGTTAAGTCAGTTGGCTAGCCAGATGGCTAATGAGTTAAATCTACTAGTTGTGTCAGCTGGCTAGCCAACTGGCTAGTTGCTTAAGTCAGCTAGTTAATTCAAGTGGCTAGCCATCTGACTAGCTAAGTAGCTAGCAATTTAAGTCAGCTTGTTAGCCAGCTGGCTAACTGGTTAAGTCAGCTAGTTAAGTAAGTTGGCTACCCACCTGTCTAGGTAGGTACCTAGGTAATTAAGTCTGCTGCCTAGTCTGCTGGGAAGCTAGTTAAGTCAGCGAGTTAAGTGAGCTGGTTAATCGTCTGGCTAGCTAAGTGGCTGGCTCGTAAGCCAGCTCTCTAGCCAGATCACTACCTAGTTAAGTCAGCCAGTTAAGTCAGCTGGTTAGCCGGTTGGCTAGCTAGGTGGCTGGCAAGTTTTGTCAGCTGGTAAGCAGGCTGGTCAGGTATGTGGCCTGCTAGTTAAGCCATTTGGTTAGCCAGCTGAACAGTAGGGTGGCTGGCTTGTTAAGTCGGCTTGCTATCCAACTGTCCAGACATTGGCTGGCTATTTAAGCTGGCTGGCCAGCCAGCTGGCCAGTCCTCTAGCTAGATAGCTGGTAACTAGTTAGTTAAGCCAGCTAGCCAGCCAACTATCTAGTGAGCTGGTTATGTCATCTAGCTAGTTAAGTCAGGCAGCATTTCAGCTAACTATTCAGCGAGCTAGTTAAGTCAGCTATCTAGTCAGGTTGCTAGTCAGCTATGTAGTTAAGTCAGCTAGCAAGTCAGCTAGCTAGTCAGCTAGATAGTTATGTCAGCTAGCCAGCTAACTTGCCCATTAGTTAGCTAGTTAAGTCAGCTATCTACACAGATAGCTTGTTTGCTAGCTAGTTAAGTTAACTTGATAATAAGCTAGTTAGTTAAGTCAACTAGCAAATCCGTTAGTTACTTAGCTAACAAGTTGGCTATGAACTCAGCTAGCTGGTCAACTAATTAGTGGATTCGCTCTCTTTCCTTCAGGTCAGCTGTCTAGTCGGCTCACTTGCCAGACAACAGACCAACTCACTTGTCGGTTTGCTCACAGGCCAACAGGACCACTAACTGTCAGGCCAACAGGACAGCGAACTAATCGGCTTGTTCACCAGTCATGTAGTTAAGTCAGCTCACCCATAGGCTCGCTCACCAGCTTACTTGTTAAGGCAGCTCACGCATTGGCTCACTTGCAGGCTGAGTAGTTAAGTTGGCTCAACTGAGGGCTCACTCGTTGGCCCACTATGTAATTCTTCTAACCAGACAGCTCACTTGCCAACCGACTAAAGTCAGCTGAGCAGTCAGCTCATTCTCTGGCCAACTATTTAATTCACCTGGCAAGTTAACTCACTCACCAGCCGACAAGTTAAGTCAGCTAACTGGTAGGCGGATTAGATGGCCAAGTAGTTAACTAAGCTAACCAATCGGTCAGCTAGTTAGTCCACTTTTCAGCCGACAAGTTAGCTCTTCTTATTAGTAGGTTGAATTGTTAGGCCAGCTAACTAGTTGGCCAGCTAGTCAGCCGACTAATTAGGTCAGCAACCAACTGATTAAGCAAGCTAGCTGGTGGGCCAACAGGTCAGTCAACTAGTTTGCCCAGCTAACTAG
>NW_007136751.1:0-759 GCF_000164805.1 Carlito syrichta | reverse complement strand
CCTAGCTAGATAGCTAGTTAGTAAGTTAACTATTAAATCTGCTGGCTAGATAGGTACCTAGCTGCTTAAGTCAGCTAGTTAAATCAGCTGGCTAGCCAGCTGGCTAGCTAGGTAACGAGCTAGTTAAATCAGTTGGCAAGGCAGCTGGCTAACTGGTTAACTCAACTAGTTAAGAAAGCTGAGTAGCCAACTGGCAAAGTAGGTAGCTAGCTAGTTAACTCAACTAGATAGCTACCTCCTAGCTAGTGATGTCAGCGAGTTAAGTCAGCTGCATAGTCAACTGGCTAGCTGGTTAAATTATCTAGTTTAGTCATCTGTCTACCCAGTTGTGTAGGTAGGTAACTAGCTAGATAGGCCAGCTTACTAGCCAGGAGGCTAGCTGTTCAATTCACCTAGTTAATTCAGCTGGCTCTGTAGGTAGCTAGCTAGATTAGTTAGCTGGCTAGCCAGCTTGCTAGCTTAAGTCAGCAAGATAAGTCAGCTGGCTAGCCAGCTGACTAGATAGGTAGCCAGCTAGTTAAGTCACTTGGTAGCCAGCTGTGTAACTTGTTAAGTCAACTAGTTAAGTCATCTGGCAACCAGCAGCCTAGATAGTTAGGTTAACTCATTGTCAGTTGGCTATCCAGCTGGTTAGCTAGTTAAAAAGCTAGTTAACTTAGATGCCTAGCCATCTGACCAGCTAGTTATTTCAACTAGTTAAGTCAGCTGGCTGGCTAGTAAATTTGCTATATAAGTCAGCTAGTTATGTCAGCTGGGTTG
>NW_007136750.1:0-817 GCF_000164805.1 Carlito syrichta | reverse complement strand
CTAGTTAGGTCAGCTGGCTAGCTTGTTAGCTAGCTAATTTATTAAACTAGTAGGTAAGCTCACTACCCAGCTGGTTAGCTACGTAACTGGGTAGTTAAGTAGGCTGGCAAGCCAGTGGGCTACATAGGTAGCTAGCTAGTTAAGACAGCTGGCTATCACGCTGGCTAGCTAGGTAGCTAGGTAGTTATGTCAGCCTGCTAGCCAGCTGGCTAGCAAGTTAAGTAACTAGTTAAGTTAGCTGCCTAGACACCTGGCTAGCTAGGTCACTAGATTAAGTCAGATGTCTAGCCAGCTGGCTAGCTAGTTGAGTCACCTTGTTAAGTCAGCTGCCTAAACAGCTGGCTAGCAAGGTAGCTTGCTACTTAAATCAACTGGCTAGACAGCTGGCTAGTTAATTAAGTCACCTAGTTAAGTCAGCTGGCTAGCCAGCTGGCTAGCTATATAGCAAGTTATTTAATTCAGCTGACTAGAAATCAGGTCAGCTATTTAAGTCAGCTAGTTTAGTCAGCTGGCTAGCCAGCTAGCTAGCTAGGTAGTGAGCCAGTTAAGTCATTTGGCTAGACAGCTGGTTAGCTAATTATGTCACCTTGTTGTCAGCTGGTAGCCAGTTAGCTAGCAAGGAAGATATCTGATTAAGTCAGATGGCTAGCCAGCTGGTAATTAGTTATGTTAGCTTGTGGAGTCAGCTGGCTAGCCAGGTGGCTAGCTCGTTAAGTTAACTAATTAAGTCAGCTGGCTATCCAGCCGTCTAGCTAGGTAGCAAGCTAGTTAATTCAGTGCCTATCCAGCTGTCTACTAATTAAGTCAGCTACTTAAT
>NW_007136749.1:0-6633 GCF_000164805.1 Carlito syrichta | reverse complement strand
TCAAACTTTAGTCATAACATCATACACACACACCACAAAAAAGAAAATCATTATTTGAAATAAATTGTCAAGAGGCATTAAAATACTATATAGGTTTATTCTAAATATGAATGTAGAAAGTTATTTAAAATTATTTTAAGAAATAATTTTATATATGATGTTCATGTGTCCTTCACAGAGCACTAATGATGCACATAAATATACATAAATAAGTTAGCAAGGAATATTAATAATCATGTGTTTTATATAATCAATAAGAATAGTACAATAATAATAAGGTAACACGTGTACAACACTTGCAAAGTGTACATGTGATAATAATTATATTATTACCTTAATACAACAGTCTTACTAGGTTGGTACTGTTATTATCATTTTAAAAATTAGAAAACTGAGTTTTAAAAAAGTAAAGCTGGCTGGGTATGGTAACTCAGCCTGTAATCCCAGTAATTTGGGAGGCTGAACTGAGAGGACTGCCTGAACTTGGGGTTCAAGACCAGAGTGGGCAACTTGGCAAGATCTCATCTCTACAATAAATCAAAAAATAAGCCAGATGTGGTAGCATGCACCTGTAATTCCAACTACTTGGGAGGCTGAGGTGGAAGGATTGCTTAAGTCCAGCAGGTTGAGGCTGCAGTGGCCATGAGCATGCCACTGCACTCCAGCCTGGGTGACAGAGTGAGACTCCCACTCAAAAAAAAAAAAGAAGAAAAGAAAAGAAAAAAAGTAAAGTGATTTTTCTAAACTCAAATAATGCTATAAGGTGGAAGAAGGGGACATAACCAACTAGTCTGGTTCACAATTCTATTGTCTTTTAAATTGGATTCAACATCAGCTCTATCAAGTATAAACATTGTGAATTTGGAACAATTATTTGTCTTCATATTAACTCAATTATTTCCATAAAGTTAGGCTATAAACAAGAAATATTTTCAAAGTAACTTTTAGGTTTAATATTCAATGACTTTTGATTAAACATAACTAAGAAAAACATATCAGGAATGTTTTCAAATTAAATTTTTTCCATATTAAAAACAGTAGGCAGTAGCTTGCCTAAAGCTGTGAAGTTCAAGATCATTTTGGGAAAGGGCTATGTGAGACAATACATTGTGTGTGACAGAATTCTTAAGCCAAGTAGCCACCTTTCTAGAATGAAATTTTTTTCTAAATTGATGAAAGGTGCATTAATTGAGGGAATTAAATTCAATTGACTCCCTACTGTGTGTAAGTAATTATGTTGACCACTGGTAGTTAGATCACCTTAAGAGTTTTTGCCCTAAAGAAATTTATAGTTAAGTAGCATAGACAGATATGTCAAAGCTAACTTTAACGCAAGGCACAAAAAATGTGTGGAAGATAGAGTTGGTATGGGAAAGAATGGTAGAAAGAACAATTGATTTTGACTTTCTAAGAAAATAAGGGCATTGTTAAAGAGGTAACATTTGAACTATGTGTTAAAGAATGAAAAAACAAAGGTATAAATAGGTCAAACTTGAGAATGATTTTAGTAGGTTTAGAATAGGAAGGCTGCTCCATGCTAACAAACCAACAACAAAACCCTATATATTTTCAAGGTCGATTATGTAGCGAGACATAGTAGAAAATGAAATAAACATATTTCAAAGTATTGCATAGATGTTCTTGACTGCATGTGTGGAGTTTGGTCCCTTTCTTTGGTAAGTTTTTCAGGAGGATGAGGCTCTGCTCTGAATAATCACTTGGCATTTCAGAATAATCATTTGGAGTATGGTGGAGAATATGTAGAAAGAGCCAGATGGCCATCATAATCTACTGCATTAGTGTAATTTATGGCAGTGCATGGGCATGGAAAAAAAAATTGATGGTGGAGATACCAACGAGTACAGCTACTTTAGAAGACAACCTGACAATTTCTTATAAAACTAAATGTATTCTTTATATATGATCCAGCAATTCCACTCCTCAATATTTACCTAAAGGAGTTGAAAACTATGTCCATGTTAAAATAAAAAACAAACAAAATAAAAACACAAAAAAGACACCCAGATTTTATAGCAGCTTAATTCATAACCTCCAAAACTTGGGAGCATCCAAAATGTACTTTTTTTTTTTTGAGTTGGAGTCCCACTCAGTCACCCAGACTGGAGTGCAGTGGCTGCTCCCAGCCACCACAGCCTCGACCTGCTGGGCTCCGGTGATCCTTCCGCCTCAGTCTTCCAAGTAGCTGGAATTACAGGTATGCGCTACCACGACCGGCTGATTTTTTTTTTTTTTTTTTTTTGATTTATTGTAGGGATGAGGTCTCGCCGCCCAGACGGGTCTCGAACCCGCGGGCTCAGGCAATTCACTCACCTCAGCCTCCCAAGGCGCGGGATTATAGGCTGAGCCACCGAGCCCGATCCAAAACGCACTTTAACACATGAATGGATAAACTGTGGTACATTCAGGTAATAGAATATAACTCGGCACTAAAAAGAAGCCATGAACGGACATGAAGGAACCTTAAATACACATTAATACATTAAATAAGTCAATTTGACAAGACTACATGCTATGTGATTCCAAATTTATGACATTCTGCAAAAACCAAAACTATGGAGACAGGAAAAACATAAGTTATTTTCAGGAGAAGTGGGGGTGGGTGAATAGGCAGAGTATAGGATTTTTAGGGCACTGAAACTACTCTGGATGATACTATAATTATGAATACATGTCATTATTCATTAGTACAAAACCATAGAATAGTGAAAAACAACAGTACGCCCTAAGGTATACTATAGACTTTCGGTGATTATGATGTGTCAATGTAGGTTCATCAATTGTAACAAATGTATCACTCTGCTGTGGGATGTTAATAATGGGGCAGGCTATTCATGTATGGGTGCAGAGGACATGGGAAATTATTGTATCTTCCTCTCTTTCTCGATATGTACCTAAAACTGCTTTAAAAGGCAAAGTCTTTAGCAATAAAGAAAGAGAAAATGATGACTTGAGTACACATTTCAAAATAGAAATTGCACAAGCTGAACAATTATATGAATATATGTAATTAAAGAAAAGAAAAAAATGAATGTGGCTCCAAGGTAGACTGCTGCCTTAATAACCTAATGATTAATGGTGTGCTTCACAATAGAGTGGCCTCCAGAGGACTGCATACATGTTTTTGAGTCTATGTGTTTGTGTATTAGAAGAATGATAATCGATCGGATAATTTATCTTGAGATATGTCCTAATTTACATACTTGTCAACAATCCACGTTGTCATATCCAGTAGACACCTATAATGTGAGCTTGATGCTTGGGACAGAGGTCACTAGAGAGCATTTATCTTTGGGAAACACAAGTATATACATAGGTGATAATTAAACACTTGGGAATATACGAAAGTGAAAACAACATATAGATGATTGAGAAATGTGAATATTTAAAGAACGATTATTGAGCAAGGAGCCCTCAACAATATCACTCAGACAAGAAAGTTATGAAAAGAATCAGAGAAGTTTTCTATAAAAGGGTGTTAAGAGTTTCACATAAATTAATAACTGAAAAATTCTTTTGGGTTTGACATGTAGAAATAAACTGATCATATACACAATTGCATATTATATTAACGGTGTTATTTGAGTGAAATTCAGACTTGAAAAATTAACATATTGATAGGCTCAATTATAGATATATAGGCACTTGGATTGATTGAGAAATTCAGATAATTTTCTCAGTGAAGTAAGAATCAGAGTGGGATCGATAGCAGCACGAAGAATTCCACCTGGAAGGATAATTAGATCAGGAATGTAAATATTAAGAATGTTTCAAGATTAAGTGGAATGAATTAGTGAAGTGAAAGAAATGGAATGAAGTCATTGAGCAAAGGGATGGGAATAAGTGGATTCTAAAGCAGAAACAGATGCAAGAAGCATGACAGAAGTAAGAAGAATTGAAGAATGAGGAAAGAAGAAAAAGAGATGGGGTGAGGATCAGAGAACTCAACTCTATATGAGACTCCATCTTAATGCGTTAAGAAATATGACTGCTCAATGAATGGTACACATTTATTATTAAGGTTTGAGTCAGTGTATTTCAAAGTTGGCTGCACATTAGAGCCTCATAAAATTTCTCTTTACATTATGAATGTAAAGATCATTTAAATAAAACTTTTTAGAATGAAGTGCAGACTTTAATATTTTTTAAAAGTTCTTAAGGTAAACATTTATCATTCAATACACAGTATAAATAGCTAAGTTTACATCTAATAACTAAGTTTCCTTTACACTCCATAGACATATACTCTTATTTGGAAAGTGAACACAAATTAAAACTGTAAGTTAATTACACCATAAACTATGTCTGAAATTAATTTTCATTTCTTAAGAAATCACACATTGTGTTTTACCCTGGAAACAAATGCTTTGTCTATATCCATATAATATACAAATAGTTACCTGTATGACACTGTCCCCAGGCCTCGGGTCAGCATAAACATAGACATTATATTATATTTCAGGAAAGGTGGGAGTGTTGTCATTTGTATCTATCACTCAAAAATTGATGATAACTGGCTCACTTTCTTGTACACCCTCAAATACTTTTATCTTTGAGGGTAGAAAAATACACTTAATGGAGAAGTCATGCAAATATAAGCAGTACAGAATTCACTCAGAGTTTAATATGTTTCTTACATGTAATTTGCAATTTAAAAAGTGTTATAAAATGCTTTGTAGATAAAAAGAAGTAATAAAAATTAGTACTATAGTTGTAGAAATTGTTATACCAAGAAGCAAGTGTTAAGGATTTTGTTTTACTTTTAGTATGTTCAACTCAGAGAATATTTAAAATAAGCAGATATGCAAAATGTCTTATGAGCTTAAAATGGGCTGATAACATTGCTGATTCTTAACCATTATCTGAAATTTAATTTGTAAAAATGTAATTGGAAAATATTATTCACTTTTATATATTTGCACACAACACTTCCTTTTGTAGTCAACATGCTAATGCTAGTCAAGAAAGTAGATACCCTAGATAAATAATATTTCATTGTAGTCATTCACAAAATGGCAATTTTTAAAGACTCAATGGAATTAATTAAAGGTGATATATCAACTACATTATCAATATATTTTTTATTGTTATGTTTCCTTTACTGTGGTGGTCTGGAATAAAATCTACACTATCTCTGAGATTAACTTGTACATCGAATACATAATATGAGAATTTTTATTGTTCTCTAAATAGATAAAAATATTTATCAATATTGCAAATAATACTGTTGGATTAGGTAATATAAATAAGTCAGAAAATGATGTGAAATGAAAATAAAACAAAACAAAATAATATAAAGTTTTGGTGCCTTTAAAAATAGGTTTTCTACATTATCAACATTTTAAGAATGCCTAACAAACAAAAATCAGAGCTGTAACACAACCATCCTTGATGGAATAACTTCTAAAATCTACTCTGTATCTAACTTTTGACTGTCACATATGCTTTTTTTGCTGGTCTTGTGCTGTGTAGGCTTCTACCAAAGAACTCCTATATATGTCCCATAGCTTGTGCATTCTCTCTCTCTCCCCCTCATATAGAATATATTATATATAATACATACATATTTTCTTATCTAATTTAAATATTTATAATCACAATTTGAATAACCTTCACTTTTTTCCTTGGTTAACCTATTCCAAATTTTTTCATTTCAGTACTATTGACATTTTGAGACAGACAATTCTCTGTTGTAGGGGACTATTCTGTGTATTATAAGGTGTTTGACAGCATAATATATGACTACCTACCAGATACCAGTAACCACCAGATACCATTCACAATTGTAGCAACCAAAAAATGCTTCAGTCATTTCCAATTGTTCTCTGGAAGGGATACATTGTATCCACTTGAAAACTCCTGTCTCAATCTATAATAAAATTAAGAATGCATACACAAAAACAAAAACGTTTAGGAAATAATTATTAGTTCATATCACAATTTAAGTTAGTTATGAGTACACGATAAAGACTGAAATTACCATTTTCTTGTTTTTATCCTGAAATGTTTTTTTTTTCCTTCTCTGGAGAAGAATGATAATAAACTATACCAACTTACAAACAAAAATAGGAGAAATACTGGCCGGGCTCGATGGCTCAGCGTGTAATCCCAGAGCTTTGGGAGGCCGACGCGAGTGGATTGCCTGAGCCCGCGGGTTCGAGACCTGCCTGGGCAACTTGGCGAGACCTCATCTCTACAATAAATCAAAAAATTAGCCGGGCATGGTAGCATGACTCCAACTCAAAAAAAAAACAAAAAAAACAAAGGGGGGGGGAGAGAATGTTGTGTTATTGATAATTTTTCTGGTGTTAAAAATATTTAATTTTTCTTAAATCATTGACATTTTCATTTTTAACCAGACATGCCTTTTAATTAAATACCTACATATATATATATATATGAAGTCTCTTTACTGAAAAGTTGTAAGTTTGCTGTTCTTCCCTGTCCACTGGTTGAAGTAAAGTGAGGTAGCAGGTGATAACAGTCTGTGTGTTAGTGAAGACTGAGGTGTAATCATTCAGAAAAAGGTGAAGCTCTGGGTCCTTTGTCTTTGGGAAAAAGTAAAAAAAATCATTTAAAATGTTGAATAAATAATTCAGATATGTTTATTACCTG
>NW_007136748.1:0-5206 GCF_000164805.1 Carlito syrichta | reverse complement strand
CTGGAGTGCCACTGAAGATAAAATAGTGACATTTTGGCTATGAAAGTTTATAAGTAATTTAGATAGATATCTTTAATTATCAATTCTAAGGTACAAACTTGGCCCTCTAGAAGGTAATTTTTTTCTTCTATTAGTAATATAGCATTTTCATCAATTAAAAGGGTAGGTAACAAGCCATAGTGATGTTTGGCAGAATTAGTGACTTTGCACCCAAAAACATCACAATATATTTTCACTTCACATTATTATTTATATTAAAAATATGTTGAAATAACATTTGTATAGATTATTAATTTGAAATCATATGTTGTCAGTTTTTAAAGCAAGCTGTGAAGCCAGTAAAAACAGGTAGTATTTGCACTATAAGAAAGGGATTGGTGGTCATGGGACACTGCCAGAGGAGGGAGGGAGGGGGCACAAAATATCAATAAGGGTCACTAAGTCTGGATAATTATTTTATTGAATTTAAATTTATTTTATTTTATTTACTATTTGATTTTTTTATTTTGTAGAGACAAGTTTTAACTATGAGGCCAAGGCTAGTCTCAAACTCCTGTCCACAAGTAATCATCCCACCTTGGTCTCCCAAAAAGCTGGGATGTGAGGCAGAAACTACTAAGTCTGGCTAATTATTTTATTTATCATATCATATTATATTTTTTACTATATTACCTTATTTTGTTTTATTTAATTTTACTTTACTTTATTTTACTACTTTATTTTTTTTTATTTTGTAGATACATGGTTTTGCTATTAGGCCCAACCAAATCTCAATCTCCAGGCCTCAGGAAACACAAAGTCTGGCTAATTATTTAATATTTTAGTTTAGTTTAGTCCCTCGGTCTCCCAAAGGGCTGGGAGGCCAGGCAAGAACCACTAAGTCTGGTTACTACTTTTATCTTATTTTATTTCATATTATGTAATTTTATTTTATTTTATTATAATTTACTACTTATTTTTTTTTTAATTTTCTAGAGACATGGTTTTGTTCTGAAACCCAGGCTAGTCTCAGACACCTAGTCTCAAGCAATCGTCCCACCTCAGTCTTCCAAACTGCTGAGATTCCAGGCAGGAATCACTAAATCTGGCTAATTATTTCATTTCATTTCATTTCATTTCATTTCATTTCATTTTATATTACTTTATTTTGTTATTATATTTTATTTCATTTTTCTTTACTATTTAATTTTTTTATTTTGTAGAGACAGGGTGTTGCTATGAGGTCCAGGCTAGTCTAAAACTCCAAATCTCAATTGATCCTCACACCACAGCCTCCCAAATGCTGAGATGCCTAGCAGGAACCACTAAGTCTGACTAATGATTTTATTTTGTTTTATATTATATCATTTTATTTTAACATATTTAATTTTACTTTACTTTACAATTGTATTTTTTGTAGAGACAGGGATTTTCTATGAGGCCTAGACTAGTCTCAAACTGCTGGCCTGAAACCATCCTGCCACCTTGGACTCACAAAGTGCTGGGTTACTAGTCAGGAAACACAAAGTCTGGTTAATTATTTTATATTTTAATTTAGTTTAGTTTAGTTCATTTCATTTTAATTTACTATTGTATTGTTTTTATTTTATAGAGAAAGTTTTTGCTGTGAGACCCAGGCTAGTCTCAAACTCCTGGCCTCAAGTTATCCTCCTGCCTCGGCCTCCCAAAGTGCTGGGAACCCAGGCAGAATCCACTAAAGTCTTGGTAATTTTTCATTTTATTCTATTTTATTTTACCCTAATATTTTATTTTTTAATTTTGTAAAGACAGGGTTTTTCTTGGAGGCCAAGATAGTCTCAAACTCCTGGCAGCAGACGATCTTCCTTGCCTTTGGTCTCCCAAAGTGCTGGAATGCCAGGCAGGAATCACTAAGTCTGGCTAATCATTTTATTTTATTTTATATTTTTATTTTATTTTACCTTAATTTACTATTATATCTTTTTGTTTTGTAGAGTCAGCGTTTTGCTTTGAGTCCCAAGCTAGTCTCAAACTCCTGGCTATAAGCAATCCTTCCACCTTGGCCTCCCAAAGTGCTGGGTTTGCAGACTGGCACCACTAAGTCTGATTAATTATTTTGTATTTTATTTTATTTTATTTTACTTTGCTTTACTTATTTTATTTTATTTTACTTTAATTTACAATTTTTTATTTTATTTTGTAGAGAAAGGTTTTGCTATGAGGCCCAGGCTAGTCTCAAACTCCTGACCTCAAGTGACCTTTCTGTCTCGGCCTCCCATAATGCTGCGATGACAGGCAGGAACCATTAAGTCTTGTTATTTATTTTATTTTATTTTACTATATTTTTTTTAATTTTGTAGAAGTAGGGGTTTTGCTATGAGGCTCAGGCTCAACTCAAACTCCTGACCTCAAGCCATGCTCCCTCATTGGCCTCCCAAAGTGCTAGGATGACAGATAGGAACCACTAAGTCTGCCTGATAATTTTATTTTAATTAATTTACTTTTTCTTTTTTTTTTTACTTTGTAGAGAAAGCTTTAGCTATGAGGCCCAGGCTAATCTCAAACTCCTGAACTCAAGCAATCCTCCCACCTCAGCCTCAAAAGTGTTGGGATGACAGGCAGGAACCACTAAATATCTCTATTTTTATTTTATTTTATGTTATTTTATATTATTTTATTTTGCTTTACTATTTTATTTTTTTATATCATAGAGAAATTGTTTTGCTATGAGTCGCAGGCTAGTCTCAAACTCCTGGCATCAAGCAATTCAGCAGCCTTGGCCTCCCAATTTGCTGGGTTGACAGGCAGAAACCATTAAGTCTGGCTGTTAATTTAATTTAATTTTATATTATTTTATTTTAATTTACTATCTTATTTTTTAATTTGTAGAGAAAGGTTTTGCTATGAGGCCCAGGCTAGTATCAAATTTCTGGCCTCAAGCGATCCTCCTGCCTCTGCCTCCCAAAGTCCTGAGAACCCAGGCAGGAACCACTAAGTCTGGCTAATTATTTTATTTTATTTTTCTTTACTTTTTGTTTTTTTTATTTTATAGAGACAGGGATATGCCATGAGGCCCAGGCTAGTTTAAAATTCGTGGCCTCAATTGATCCTCCCACCTCGGTCTCCCAAAGTGCTGCAGTGCCATGCAGGAACCACAAAGTCTGGATAATTACTTTTTTATTTCATTTTATTATACTTTATTTTTTTATTTCATTTTATTTTATTTTACTTTAGAATATTATTTTTTTAATTTTGTAGAGATAGGGTCTTGCCATGAGACCCAGGCTAGTCTCAAAATCCTGGCCTTAAGTGATCCTCCCACCTATGCCTCCCAAAGTGCAGTGATGAAAGGCAGGAACCACTAAGCCTGGCTTACTATTTTATTTTATTTTATCTTACTTTACTATTCTATTTTTTTTATTTTGTAGAGACAGTGGTTTGCTATTTGGCTCAGGCTAGTCTCAAACTCCTGGGCCCAGGCGATCCTCCTGCCTCGGCCTCCCAAAGTTTTGGGATAACAGGCAGGAACCACTAAGTCTGGTTGATTATTTTATGCTATTTTATTTATCTTTGCCATTTTTTTTAAATTTTGTAGAGATTGTGTTTTGCCAAGAACCCCAGGCTGGTCTCAAACTCCTAGACTCAAGCAATTCTCCTGCCTTGGCCTCCCAAAGTGCTGGAATGACAGGCAGAAACCACTAAGTCTGGCTAATTATTTATTTTATTTTATTATAATGTACTATTTTATTTATTTATTTATTTACTTATTTATTTTTGAGTTGGAGTCTCACTCTGTTGCCCAGACTGGAGTGCAGTGGTCACTCCCAGTCACTGCAGCCTCGCTTGCTGGGCTCTGGCAATCCTTCTGCCTCAGCCTTCCAAGTAGCCGGAATTACAGGCATGCACTACCACACCCAGCTGATTTTTTGATTTATTGTAGAGATTAGGTCTTGCTACCCAGGCGGGTCTCGAGCCCATGGGCTCAGACAATCCACTCACCTCAGCCTCCCAAAGGTGCGGGATTACAGGCTGAGCCATCAAGCCCCGCTATTTTTTTTTAATTTTGTAAAGAAAGATTTTGTTATGAGGCCCAGGCTAGTTTCAAACTCCTGGCCTCAAGCGATGCTCTGCCTTGGCCTCCCAAAGTGCTGGAACCCAGGCAGGAACCAATACGTATGGCTAATTTTATTTTATTTTTAATTTATTTCATTTTACTTTTTTAATGTATTTCATTTTATTTTATTTTATTTTGTTTTACATTATTGTTTTATTTTTTATTTTGTGGAGACAGGGTTTTGGTAAGAGCCCCAGGCTAGTCTCCAACTCCTGTCCTCAAGTGAACCTCCTACCTCAGCCTCCAAAAGTCCTAAGATGACAGGCATGAACTACTAAGACTCGCTAATTATTTTATTTTATTTTGCTTCAATTTACCCTTTTATTTTTTCATTTTGTAAAGAAATATTTTGCTATAAGGCCCAGGCCAGTCTCAAATTCCTGGCATCAGGCAATCCTCATGCTTCTGCCTTGCAAAGTGCTGGGATCCCAGGCAAGAACAATTATTTATGGCTAATTAGATTATTATATTTAATTTTATTTTACTTTACTATTTTATTTATTTATTTTGTTGAGACAGGGTTTTGCTATGAGTTCCAAGCTAGTCTCAAACTCCTGGGTTCAAGTGATCCTCCAGCCTTGTCCTCTGACAGTGGTGGGATGCCAGGCAGAAAATACTAAGCCTGGCTTTTCATTTTATTTTGTTTTATTTTATTTTATTTTACTTTGCTAATTTATTATTTTTATTTTGTAGAGACAAACTTTAGATATGAGGTCCAGGCTACTCTCCAACTCCTGACTTCAAGTGAACCTCCCGCCTTGTCCCCCCACAGTGCTGGGATACCATGCAGGAACCACTAACTCTGGTTCATTTTACTTTACTTTATTTTATTTACTTATTTATTTTTACTTTACTATTTTATTTTTTTACTTTGAGGTGACAGGGTTTTGCCATGAGGCCCAGGCTAGTCTCACACTCCTGACCTGGGGCAAAACTCCCACCTCGGCCTCCCAAAATGCTGGGATGACAGTGAGGAACCACTAAATCTGCCTAATTATTGCATTGTATTGTATTATTTTGCATTGTACTGTATTGTATCTTACTTTGGTTTATTATTGTATTTTTTTATTTTGTAGAGTGTTTTGCTATGAGGCCCAGGCTAGTCTCAAACTACTGGCCTCAAGCTATCCTCCC
>NW_007136747.1:0-4601 GCF_000164805.1 Carlito syrichta | reverse complement strand
TTTTATTTTGTAGAGACAAAGTTTTACTATGAGCCCCAGGCTATTCTCAAAACTCCTAGCCTCAAGCGGTCTTCCCATCTCGGCCTCCCAAAGTGCTGGTCTGTCGGGCAGGAACCACTAAGTCTGGATAATTATTTTATTTTATTTTACTTTACTTTATTTTACTAAGTTTCTTTTGTTTGTTTGTTTGCAGCAACAGGGCTTTGCCATGAGGCTTAGGCTAGCCTCACACTCCTGGCATGAGAGATCCTCCCAACTTGGCTTCCCAAAATGAAGGGATGACAGTGAAGAAACACTAATCCTCATTAATTACTTTATTTAGCTGAATTTTATTTTATTCTATTCTATTTTATTTTATTTTGCTATTTTATCTTTTTGTTTTGTAGTGACCAGGTTTTGCTATGAGGCCCAGGCTAGCCTCACACTCCTCTCCTGAAGCAATCTACCTGCCTCGGCCTCCCAAAGTGCTGGGATGACTGTCAGGAATGACTGTCTGGCTAATTATTTTATTGTACTTTACTATTTTTTATTTTTTAGAGATAGGGTTTTGCTAAAAGGCCCAGGCTAGTCTCAAACTCCTTGCCTCAAATGATCCTCACTCCTTGGCCTCCTAAAGTGCTGGGATGCCAGGCAGAAACCAATAAGTTTAGCTCATTTTATTTTATTTTATTTTATCTTGCTTTGCTTTACTATTTTATTTTACCATTTTGTAGAGACAGTGTTTTGCTCTGAGGCCCAGGCTAGTGTCAAACTCTTTACCTCAAGCTATCCTCAGGCCTTGGTCCCCCAAAGTGCTGGGATGTCACACAGGAACTACTGAGCCTGGCTATTTATTTATTTATTTAGTATGCTATCTTTAAATTTTGTAGTGACAGGGTTTTGCTATGAGGCACAGGCTAGTCTCAAACTCCTGGCCTCATGGTATCCTTCTGTCTCGGCCTCCCAAAGTGCTGGGATGCCAGGCTGGAACCACTAAGTCTGACTTATTTAATTTAATTTAATTTATTTTATTTTATTTTACTTTACTATTCTTTTTTTTATTTTGTAGTGACAGGGTTTTGCTATGAGTCCCAGGCTAGTCTCAAACACTTGACTTCAAGCGATGCTCCCACCCCAGCTTCCCAAAGTCCTGGTATGCCAGGCAGGAACCACTAAGTCTGGCTAATTATTTAATTTAATTAATTAATTTATTTATTTATTTATATTTAATTTTTTTAACTTAACTATTTTATTTTTTTATTTTGTAGAGACAGGATTTTGCTATGAATCCCAGGCTAGTCTCATACTCCTGGCCTCAAGCAATCCTCATGCATTGGAATCCTAAAATGCTGGGATGCCAGGCAGGAACCACTAAGTCTGACTAAATATTTTATTTTAATTTATTTTATTTTATTTCATTTTAATTTACTCTTATTTTTTTATTTGTAGAGAAATGTTTTGCTATGAGGTGCTGGCTAATCTCAAACTTTTGGCCTCAAGTGATCCTCCTGCCTCATTCTCCCAAAGGTCTGGAATCCCACGCAGGAACCCCTATGTCTGGGTAATTATTTTATTTTATTTTATTTTTATTCTTAACAAGATTGTAGCAAACCGGAACTAACAGCACATCTAAAAAAATCATCCATCATGACCAAGTAGGCTTTGTCCCTGGGAAGCAGGGCTGGTTCAACATCTGCAAGACTACAAATGTAATTAAGTACATAAACAGATGCAAAAACAAGAACCACATGGTTATATTATTAGATACAGAAGAAGCTTTTGATAAAATCCAGCATCCCTTCTTAATAAAAACCATTGAATACCTAGGCTAAAATGGAACATACCTCAAAATAGTAAGAACCATCTAAAATAAACACACTACCAACACACTGCTAAACAGATAGAAATAGGAATAATTTTCCCTGAAAACTGGAACATGACAAGGCTGCTCACTCTCACCTCTCTTGTTCAATATAATGTTGGAAGTCATAGCTAGAGCTATCAGAAAAGAGAAGGGAATCAAGAGAATCCAAATAGAAAATGAGGAAGTTAAGCTCTTTGCAGATGACATGATTGTATACCTCAAAAACCCAAGAGAATCTGTCAAATACCTCCTATCATTGATAAAGGACTGTGGCAAAGTCTTGGAGTACAAAATAAATGTGCAAAAGACAGTCTCATTCTTATACACCAACAACAAACAGGCAGATAACCAAATAAAAAGCACAATCCCATTCACAACAGCCACAAATAAAATGAAATAACTCGGCATCTCCCTAATCAGAGAAGTGAAGAAACTTTACAATGAAAACTACAAAATACTGTTTAAAGAAACCAAAGAAGACACAAACACATAGAAAAGTATTTTATGCTCTTGGATTGGAAGAATTAACATTGTTAAGATGTCCATCCTACCTAAGACAATCTACAGATTCAACATAATACCCATTAAATTACTAACATCATTCTTTTCAGACCAGGAAACAACAATATAGGAATTCACATGGAAACAGGAAAAAAAACACAAATAGCCAAAATAATTCTTAACAAAATAAACCAAGTGGGAAGTATCACACTTCCAGACTTCAAGCTCTACTATAAAACTACAATAATCAAAACAGCTTGGTATTGGTACAAGAACAGTCATGTAGACCAATGGAACAGGATAGAGATTCTGGAAACATAACCTCAATTTCTCAAACAACTCATCTTCGACAAAGCCTCCACCAACAACCACTGGGGAAAGGAGAATCTATTCAATAAATGGTGCTGGGAAAACTGGCTGACCACATGCAGGAGATTGAAACAGTTACCTATACCTATCACCATACACAAAAGTCAACTCTAAATGGATCTAAGACCTAAATGTAAAACTTCAAACTGTCAGAATCCTAGAAGAAAACATAGGAAATTGCCTCATGTAAATTGGAATAGGCAACCATTTCCTGATCAACTGTCCAAAAACCAATGCCATAAAATATAATATAGACAATGGGACCTCATCAATGGAAAAGATGATGCAAAGCAAGAGAAACCATCAAGTCAGCAAAGGGAAGGCTCACAGAATGGAAAAAATAATTGCTAATTATAAATCTGGCAAAGCCTTACATTTAGGACATACAAGGAACACAGACATGTCAAAAGAAAAAAAAATTAACCAAACAATCTTATTAAAAACGGATAAAGTTTAGGAATATACACTTCTCAGAAGAAAACATGCAAGCAGCCAACAAATACATGAATGCTCAGCCACACTAATCATGAAAGGAATGCAAGTTATAACCACTCTTAGATGCCATCTAACTCCAATCAGTATGGCCATCATCAATAAATCAAAAAGCAACAGATACTGGAGGAAATGTGAGAAAAAATGGAACCCATCTACACTGTTGTTGGGAGTGTATACTTGTATTGCCTCAGTGGAAAACGATGTGGTGATTTCTAAAAGATCTAAAAATCAGCCTTCCATATGACCCAGCAATGCCTCTTCTGGGAACATACCCAGAGGAACTCTGCTACTCTACAAAAAAGATACCTGTGCATGCAAGTTTATTGCAGCATTACTCTCAATAGCAAAAAGATGGAAGCAACGGTGCTGCTCAGTAAAGGGGAATAGATAAAGAAAATGTGGTATATATACATGATGGAATTTTACATAGCCATAAAGAAAAACAAAATTATGGATATTGCAACAACTTGGGTGGAATTGCAGTCTATTATACTCAGTGATTTATCACAGAAACAAAGATCTCAAAATGTCTCCTCAAAAAGCAAACAAATGTATTGACATGTTAACATTGGTATTGCTTTATATTTATTTATTTATTTTAATAGAAATGAAGTCTCACCATGTTGCCCAGGCTGGTCTTGAACTCCAGAGTCAAGCAACCTTTATACCTCAGTCTCTCAAAGTAGTGAGATCACAGGTGTGAGCCACCATGCCTGACCTGGCATTGTTTTTAAACATGGTCATGCTACATATTATTTACTTCAAAAATATTTCCTTAGAAAAAAACTTATTCCATATGGTATTTTTGAAAATATTATTGTTAAAGTTTTTTTAAGTGCTATGTGGTAATTAGCAAAATCTTATGAGAAATAAAAATAAAAATGATATTACATGGTGAGATACTATGAAGGGTGTGTACTACAGGAAAAATACACAGGTGTCATACTGTGTATTTTTTATATATTTCATTGTGAATAAGTAAGACTGTTTTGTGACTATAGAAATGCTGTACTAAGAAAACCACTGATTTTGTATTAAAAGAAGCTATTTATTTCCAAATATTTAGCATATGATTTAAATATTTGCCTTCCATTGCCTTCCATTTTGATGGCATTCAATAAACAGTTTAACAAACTGTTTTACAGTTGAAGACTAGGTTTTTAAAATCAGATTTTACCAAACAGAATTCAATTTCTATATCTTAACCACATTTAGCCATTTCTTCAACCTGGAACACTTTATTCTCTCCTCAGTATCAAAATTCAGTCAAGTAAATCTTTATTTTTTTGTTTAATGTTACCTTCACATATATACATATATATTTAATGTTCCCTTCACACACACACACACACACACACACACACACACACACACACACACACACACACGTCTC
>NW_007136746.1:0-8765 GCF_000164805.1 Carlito syrichta | reverse complement strand
CCTGGTCTTGAACTCCAAAGTCAAGCAACCTTTATACCTCAGTCTCTCAAAGTAGTGAGATCACAGGTGTGAGCCACCATGCCTGACCTGGCATTGTTTTTAAACATGGTCATGCTACATATTATTTACTTCAAAAATATTTCCTTAGAAAAAAACTTATTCCATATGGTATTTTTGAAAATATTATTGTTAAAGTTTTTTTTAAGTGCTATGTGGTAATTAGCAAAATCTTATGAGAAATAAAAATAAAAATGATATTACATGGTGAGATACTATGAAGGGTGTGTACTACAGGAAAAATACACAGGTGTCATACTGTGTATTTTTTATATATTTCATTGTGAATAAGTAAGACTGTTTTGTGACTATAGAAATGCTGTACTAAGAAAACCACTGATTTTGTATTAAAAGAAGCTATTTATTTCCAAATATTTAGCATATGATTTAAATATTTGCCTTCCATTGCCTTCCATTTTGATGGCATTCAATAAACAGTTTAACAAACTGTTTTACAGTTGAAGACTAGGTTTTTAAAATCAGATTTTACCAAACAGAATTCAATTTCTATATCTTAACCACATTTAGCCATTTCTTCAACCTGGAACACTTTATTCTCTCCTCAGTATCAAAATTCAGTCAAGTAAATCTTTATTTTTTTGTTTAATGTTACCTTCACATATATACATATATATTTAATGTTCCCTTCACATACACACACACACACACACACACACACACACACACACACACACACACACACACACACACGTCTCCAGATCAATACTGCCAAGTTACAATAAAAATAAATACAAGCTCATCTGTATAAAAAGTGGAAAGTCTCAAGGTTCTGTGGTAAGTGGTCATATGTTATACAACATGTCCTATGATCCATCTTTGTCAATAGACTCTATGCTCCTGTAATACAAGAATCAAGAGTTCTATTTCCTTTGAAAATTAACCTTAGAACTAGTATAGCACTTTAGGAGTAACAATTATTCTTAGAAGAAAAAAGATGAGCTAAAATTTAAGGAAAACTCTTTTCTTGTCTATACGTAGTCTCTATTTCCATTCTCTCATCCAGTACACCACTGAAATTTATATACAAATTACAATATTCTTTCCTACATCAGTTTTGGTCTTGTATCTCTAAAAAGCAGAGCTTGAAATTTACATCGTTGAAATTGTTCCAGTCAAACTAAGCTCAAGCCAAAACATAACACACATAAAATTTTTACAATTGTATAATCACCAACATTTTTCAAATTTAATATTAATTAAAGATATATTCTAATTTTAGAGATATTAAAATGTGAAATAAGCATTTCCTAAATGGAATAAATATGTTAGCTGTCCTTTTGTAGATTTATTAGTACACAATATCATGCACATTGTTTTCTATATAAGGGACAACCTCCCCAAAATCAAAGGTCTTTTTTGGAGGGTGGGCCTCTTATATCACGTGCTTCCTCCTCTAGGTAAATGTTCTAAAAATCCATCTGCATCAGTGTATCAATTAGCATTGTTTTCAGAGGCCACATTTGGCTTCAGTGGTTTTTATTGTTGCTGTTTTTGTTTTGCTTTTAGGTTCTTTCAAGATGTTGGTTGTGTTCATAATGGGGGATTCATGAGTGCACCTGCTCACACCACACCAAGTGTTCAGTAGTTTTTGTTGAAAAATGGCATGACTCCCGTGTCCATTCTCCGTTTTCACCTGATCTCACTCTGAGTGACTTGACTATTTTTTTGTTTTCCTGGATGGAAAAAGTCCTCAAATATTTTGCCATTATGGAAGAGATAAAACAAAAAACAGCTGAAGCACTAAAAGGCAACAAGATTGAAAGTTCAAAAACTGTTTTGAGCAGTGGAGAAAGCATCTTAATAAGTGTATTTCATCAAACATACATTATTTTGAATGTGACACATTTAAACATGTAAAAATAAAAGTTTTATAAGTAAATTTTGGTTTTCTTGTGTGTCCCTCCTGGTAATATATATACACTAGCTCAGTTACAAATATATTTAAATATTTAATTAAACCTTATTTATTAAATTGTATTTATGAAAATTTCTATATTTACTAACATACAGTTAAACTATGTATTATTCACCAAGCTAAATTTATATTATGAATCAACATTGTGCACACTTTAGAATGCTGTATCTTTTTTATTAATTGCAATTAAAAAGTAAATCACTTAACAGTATATGTTGTCTGACTTTACCAGAATATATTGTAAAAATGCAAATTATGTTACACATGAGATCTAAGCTTAGTTTTTCTTCTCTCAGAAACATATCTGCAAATGTTGTAACAAGTATTTTTTAAGAACAGTGAATTAATTAATAAAAATATTTTCATATTTTTAATCACTTGTAATGAGCTAATATTGTATTTGTCCAATAAATTATGCCAGGTTATAAAAGTATTTTAATCAATTATAAGTAAATATATATTAGTTCAGAAATCTCATGTGTTATTTCAACATGACACAAACATTTTGTTTTCTACACCACAAATTTGAATGATTTGGCTCGCATTATGCAATATATTTTCTTGATTGAGAAAACAAATTGTCTTTATCTGAAAAAAGTGTATCTTTAAAATATGGGAATTGTATATATTTCTAGGGCCTCCTCACTAACTTGATGCAAATTTTTGTTTGAAAGCCATCTTTTTAAAAAGGGGGAGGGTCTTTATGTTTCAAGTAGCTTAAGAAAAATTAAGCAACATAATCAGAGAGAGTGTCTATATACCTCTTATCCTTCTCTGTCTCCCTCTCTCAATTTCTCCAACTATTAGTATCTTACATTAGTGTGATGTATTTGTCACAATTGATTAACCAGTATTTGTATATTATTATTACCTGAAGTCCATGGCTTATATTGGGGTTAATACTTTGTGCTGTATATTTTATCAATTGTGATAAATATATATGTATCCACCATTGTGATATTATACCGCATAGTTTCACTGCCCTAAAAATGTCCTTTCTTCCACCTATTCTTGCCTCTTATCTTTCCCAATAACCAGTGATATTTTGTTGTCCTCATTGTTTTGTCTTTGCTGGAATGTTATAAAACTTGAATCATATAGTGAATAGGCTTTTTATATTACCTTTTATAAAATTAGAAATATGTATTTAAGCTTCCTCTTTTTCTTTTTGTGATTTAATAGCTCATTTCTTTTTATCACTGATAATATTTTAGTATATAGATATATCATACTTTGTTTATATATTTACTTATTGAAAGACATCTTGTCTACATTCAAATTTGAGAGTTATGAATATAACTGTTATAAACATTTATGTCAGGAATTTTTATGAATGTAAGTTTTCCACTAATTTATATAAATACCAAGAAACTCAATTTTAGGATCATATGGTCAGTGTATATTTCATTTTATAAGAAACCACCCAATTGTCTTCCAAAGAGGTTATACCACTTTACATTCCCACCGCCAAGGAATAAGGGTCCCTATTATTCCACATTCTCACCAACATTTACCACTGAAATTTCATTTTTTACCTATCCCTCATACAACTCTTTCAGTCATTATGTTACTTCCAGGTTTCTGTAGATGTTTTATTTTGTAGCTTCTGATCTTTATACCACATCTTACTAATTGCTTCTTAAATTCTATAAATGATATAGTTAGTTTTATTTAAGTTGTGATCTTAAGGTATTATTTTTCAAGAAAGTATTTAATAGGTATCAAAGTCACCTTGACAATTTGATACCTGACTAATAGTATCCATATATAGAAATCCACCACTTTCCGATGTAAATATCAAATAAATACATATAATCTCATCAGCTGTCCATAAATCTATACATTTTAGTGAGAAAGAAAATTTTTAAAAAATAAAATACTATCCCCTTTCTTTTCAAAGCTATATGTATTCCACATATAGTTTAGAACTTTTAAAAAGAAACAGACACTATTTATTCCATCAAAGATTGATCTATTCCATAATTATTTATTGGATATATATTATAGGTCAAGCACTGCACAGGGCACTGAAATAAATAAATTCATAGATGCTAAAAATTACCTTTCTTGATAAATTGTGGTAAAATTTGTAATTTTCTTAGAAACTCCTGTGCCTGATTTTTTAATGTAAAATATTAGTTGAGATCATCATTGAAAACCTCAGGGGGTCTCTCTTTTTTGAGACATTTTCCTCCTCAAACTTTATTTTTCAATGTACATTTATTAACTAGCAACCAACTCATAAAAAAACTAATATTAGACCTTGGATTGATGGTTGTTTTGGTAGCTGTAGTATAAAATATTTTTTATATGAAACCCATAGAAATTTCACAAAAAAGGATTTAAGAATTATTGTACCAGCTTGCTCACTTCAGGAAAACACATTTCAGCTTTCAGGGATTCCTGATTAATATTCTTTTAAACGTTGAAAATACCACACTAGTAAATGGTACTCTACAGGCTCAAATCATCTTTTCTTGTATAGGACTATAGGCCAATGTAGTATAAACCTTCCTGTGACAGACTGACTACATCCTACTTGGCATAAATTACAGTATCATTTCAGATCATGGTTGAGCCTCAGCAAGTGCATCCAAAAATCACTGACCTTATGCTGCTCCATTTTTAATAAACCATGCTGGGCTGTCATATTGCCATCCATATGTTGCCGTAAAGTGGCATGTTGTGACCACCAGTGCCTACACTGCCAATAACCCAAAAGTGGAGCTGAAAACAAAAAGATAGGGCTGCTCAACTGGATAAGGCCCAATACAGTCAGTTCTTTGGTATTTCTCCTCATAGAGAGAAATACATAAGAATGGGAAGACAGCTCAGCCTGTAATCCCGCGCCTTTGGGAGGCTGAGGTGAGTGGATTGCCTGAGCCCACGGGTTCGAGACCCACCTGGGCAGCGAGACCTCATCTCTACAATAAATCAAAAAATCAGCCAGGTATGGTAGCGCATACCTGTAGTTCCGGCTACTTGGAAGGCTGAGGCGGAAGGATCGCTGGAGCCCAGCAGGTCAAGGCTGTGGTGGCTGGGAGCGGCCACTGCACTCCACTCTGGGTGACAGAGTGAGACTCCAACTCAAAAAAAAAAAAAAAAAAGAATGGGAACACATTCAAATTCATGAGTTTAGCCTCAATCAGGACATCACCGACCTCAATTAATGTGAAATAAAGATCCTGGATAATCAGATATTTCCTAGCTATATCATCACCTTTAAAATAAATGACAATTGAGGCATAAAGGATAGAATCTTCAGGGGATTGTTTGTATTACAAAAGCATTTTATTTTACAAATAAATTCACAACAGGCTTCTAAGATCATGTCATATATTAGAGTATTGAAAAAAGATTTAGAAGGGTACTGAAAGTGAGTTATATCAGTGATAACAATATTGGATGGTTCACATATTGATTCCACCCCTGATGGATGCTACTTTAGATGAAGGTCATAGGTTGCATTCCAGAATGTGTCATTTAGGTTTGAGAAGAGGAGAAACATGCAGAACTTTCACCTCTGGATTCAACATACTCTAGAATTTTCATGTAATTGAGAATATGAATGGTTGAAGACAGAGCTATCACTACATAGGAAGAAACAAAGTAGACACCCCTTCAAAACTTAGAAGCACCCTGTGTCATATTAGGTTATTATTATTCTGAACATTAACCATAAACTTTCACTTTCCATACAGGCCATCAAATCTTTTACTTTGATCAGAGGCCTGAAGGAAAATGATCAATTCAGTAGATATCAACATGAGGATATCTGTTGTGAGGAATCATTGAAAGCAGCTCACCTTTTGACTCAAAACCAAGTCATGAGATTATGCAAAGGAAGAAAAAAAATGTTCAGGAAGAGGAAAAATGAACTTCCAGTTTTTAACTATTACATTAGTGTTTATCTTTTCAAAGGCAGAGAGTCTAAGTCCAAAGCTATCTCCATTCTCTAAGATATTTGTTTTTGCTTTCCCCCTCCCCAACCTAATGAACAGCCTGCAATCAGTATAGAGAAGAAGGAAGTCAGGAAATTCAGATTTCTACATACACAGACTACTTTTGTTCTCCAAAACTTAAGACAGCATATCTCTTTCAGATGTATTAGCTACAAGTGAGCCCAGCCAGAAGTTATCAGACAGAATGGACCAGGTGTCATTTTTAGCTATGGTGTCCATCCCTTACTATGTGCCAACATTGAGCGACCTACTGCTTCTGAGTCTGCTTATCTTTAGAAAGACTGCAAGATTACATGAGTCTGTATTTTCTGTATGTAAACATTTGATCTACAAGGAACACTCAACCTGCAAACACACCTACCCTTTCACAATAAGTCGCTGCACTAGTTAGACCAATGACATCTGCACTGGATCCCAACCATTTAAAAATTGGTCTTCAGTGGAAGCCTGTTGCTTTGTGCATGTCAATTTCTGCATCCACCAGCTGACTGAGTTCTCAAGCTACAATATTGACCACTGAAAAATACACCTTTCTTAAACAAAAGATACTTTTTGTTCTCAAGAAACTTTGTTGCCTTTTCCAGTCCCAAATGAAACAAAGAACACATTCTGCCATCCTCAATAGTGGTTTTAGGCAACCAGAAACAGCAAACAAGATAACACAGCAAAAAGCATAAGAAACAAAACCAAAGGTGAGTTTGAGGCAGGGGACGAGAGGTGTAGTGAGAAATGGAATCTAAACTCTACTTTGTGATCCAAGAAACTGAGCCTTCACTGATGAACTGGGCAGGGGTAGGGAAGGGGTATAAAGACAGGGAAGAGGATATTTTTTGTTGCGAAAAAATAAGTGTTGCTGTCTCTGCTTTTGCTTCAATAGCACCCAGAGAATGCACGGCAAGAGAAATCTAGTTTAGCAACTAAAATTGATTCAGTGAGAGTACCACAAGTTTGTGTGTGACACTGTGGAGACATTCGACCAAATCGAGGAACTATACAAGCAATTATATGACAATTCTTGAAATATTCAAGCACGTTTCGGCACCAGAAAAGAAGCTCATGATTATTCATAGGACACAGCTATCAATTTAGTATCACCTATTTGCAGGACGTGCACCCAGCCTGTCCTATCCTCTCTTAAAGAAACCGCTAAGGCCTGGAACGCTACTGTCACCTATTTCCCGGGACCGAGACACAGTGTCACTAACGGAAACCAAACAGTGACCAGAAGCCCAAGGAGTCCCCTGGGCCTTCTTCTGAAGCACTGCCCCTGCAATCCGTGTGCCGTAGTGTAAAGACTGAAGTGTCGCGGCTCTTCCTGCCTCCGGGCCGCGCGACCCGAACGTCCCAGGCTGTCAAGTGAGTGGCGGAGAGTCCCCTCGGGGAAGACCTGCCCGCGGCTTCGCGTGTCACGCCGGTAGAGTGCGCCGGGTCCCGTGGCCAGCCACCGCTCATCTTTGCTCTCTTGCCCTCACCAAGAGGAGGAGAGAGCCGGGCCTCGGAAGTGAATACGGGACGACCCTCATGCCCGTGGCTCCTCCCCGGGGTCCCGAAGGAAATCCGTGGGCAAGCCTGACCCTCTCCGGCTCCCAGAAAGCAAGCCGGGCGGAGGGCTGGGCAAGCTGCCCCCCGACCCCCACCCCCGCACACAAAGTTTGAGAGGCGTGAACACAGGAATGGGGGAGGCACCAGGGCGCGCGCCACAGAGCCCGCGATTGTGCGTGTGCGCGCCAGTGTGTATGCGTGCAGGTGGGGCGAGGAGGTGCTCCAGCCCCCGTTACCTCTCGAAGACGAGCCACGCCATGAAGATGCAGAAGGCCAGCGGGAAGGCGAGGTAGAGGTCCTCAGCCTGTGCGAAGGTGACTTCCTCTGTGTTCTTCAGGTCCGCCCAGGTGACATCGTGCGGGAGCCAAAACCTCTCCATCCAGAGCCAAGCAAAGATCCCTGCCATCTTGCTTTGTCCATTCATTCCTGTCCTGTGGCTTCCGCTACCCACCCAGCTCTCCGCCGCGCAGGGCGCCCGGGGATGCGCCCCGGCTGGCCCCCAACCTGTGCCTCCGCCTCCTCCGTGACCGTTGCTCTGGAAGGCTCATGCTGAACCTGGGTTCTCTCCTCCCTCTGACAGCGCTGGGGAAAGGGGCCGCCCCGCCCGTCACATGGCAGCCTGGGCCTCTCGCCCTTATTGGCGGGTCCTCACATCAAGCAGCGAGGCACACGCGGTCAACTCGCCCATGCCGAAAGGGCAGCTGCGCCTAGGGCTCAGGGACACCGCTCAGGGGCGCGCAGCCCGCCCCTGCGCTGGTTCACCGCGCTCTCGCTTTGCGCTTCGGGCAGACATCCGAAGCCGGCACCCCAAATCCGCCCTATCCCCCGGTTGTCTCGCACATGCTCAGAATGCTAGCTTCTGTTCTGTTGGCGTTTCAGGGCTCTTGATCCTCTTCCCGTGTGCCCGAAGGCAGTCGGGAGGCAGGTAGGGGTCAAGGGTGAGCTTCAAAACCAGCTCTGCCTCGAGAGGGGATGGCAAAAGGAAAAGTAGGGGGCGCAAACAGAGGAAGAAAAAATAGGAGGGACAGGATCATTCACTTCAGTGCTTGGATAGGCAGGGTGAAAATCAGGAACTAGGGCAGGATGTTTTGGCAAGAACCCTTGACCTCTACCCAATGCCTGGCTTTCCCCCATCTTTGACTTTCCAGCCTGGTTACACTACTGCTTCTCATCAAAGCAACTCCCTCATGGAATGAGGCCCTCTATTTTGATTTATGAGGTGGTGTGAGAAACTGTGTTTAGTTGCTATTTGAATGTTACTTGCTACA
>NW_007136745.1:0-5389 GCF_000164805.1 Carlito syrichta | reverse complement strand
CTGGTGGGAGTATAAACTAGTACAGCCCCTGTGGAAAACAGTTTGGCAATTCCTAAAAGACCTAAAAATCAACCTTCCATATGACGCTGCAATTCCCACAATGGGAATATACCCAGAGGAATTCAATTTGCCCTATGAAAAAGATTCCTGCATACACACGTTTATTGAAGCATTATTCACTTTAACAAAAACATGGAACCAACCAAGCTGCCCATTGAAGGAGGACTGGATAAAAAAGTCTAGTAAATATACACAATGAAATATTACACAGCCATAAATAAGGACAAAGTTATAAACTTTGCAGCAACTTGGATGAACTTCGACTCTATAATACTGAGTGATCTATCACAGAAACAAGAAACTGAGTATCACATGTTCTCACTCATAATTGGACCTTGAACAATTATTGTAATACTATAAGAAAGGGATTGGCAGTAGTGGGAAACTCCCAGGGGATGGGGACACACCTCATCAACAAAGGTACCTGCATAATGAACCTTTTTATACCTAACCTTGAATCGTAACCCACATCTTTAAATTTTTTTAAAAAATTGAATTTTGCTACTACAGAATTCATCATATCTTTCATATTTTAATGTGACATATTTACACAAGAGGTGAATAGGTGCAGTCTTCCCAAACTTCCTTGACCACAAAACCTTTGTGTTACACATCATTTTGTAAGACTAATGTTTCACTGAATGAAATTTGAAGCACTGTACTAACAATAGGTCTCCAAGCTCCCAGTTCTCTGGTTACATTGTATCAATCCTGTCAATATTAGTGCCCCAAACTCTTTCTCAAGTTGCACTTTCATGATTACCATTATAGGAAAAATAAGCATGATAAATCACATACTGGCATTTAAAGCTTCTACCCAGAAGTGATATTGCTTTTTCTTGAGTTAGAGCCTCACTCCATTGCCCAGGCTGGAGTGCAGTGGCATGATCACAGCCACCCCAGCGTCAACCTGCCGGGCTCAGGCGATCCTTTCACCTCAGCTGTACATGTAGCTGGAACTACAGGTGTGCACTACCAATTCTGGCTAATTTTTTGATTTAGTGTAGAGATGAGGTCTTGCCAATTGCCCAGGCTGATCTTGAACCCATGGACTCAGGTAATCCCCTCACCTTGGCCTCCCAAAGTTCTGGGATTACAGGGTTGAGCCACCATGCCTAGCTGTGACATTGCTTTTAATGCTTACAGTTTATTGGTCAAAGCAAGTTACATGGTCTGGGTTAACTTCAAAATAGGACATGGATATCCAACCAAACATGAAAAATCTCAGTGTAATGGATTCATATCTGGATGCTGTGACTGAGAACATAGAGTAATTTAATATTTGCAGGCATGAGTCCTCAAGTCAAAATGCCTATGTTTGGAATAAGGGCCCCTATTCACCAGTGATGATTGGTAAGTAGCAACCTCTGTGCCTCAACTTCTAACTAAAGAGTGAGTGACAAAGAAAACAACTACCCCATAGAGTTGTTTGAAGTTTAAAATAAGATAATGGTTGTAGAGCACATAGTACCTAACACGTTGTCATCGTTCAGCAAAAAGTCACTTCTTGCCTGTCACAGTAGCTTATGTCTTTAATCCCAGCACAGTGGGAGACATAAGCAGGAGGATTGCTTGAGGCCAGAAGTTCTAGACAAGCCTGGACAGCATAGTGAAGCCTAATATCTACAAAAAGTTTTAAAAATTTAGCCAGGCATGGTGTATTCTGAGTTACTCAAGAGGCTGAGGTGCGGAATCAGGATGTCAAGGTTGGTCAAGATATGAGAGCACCATTTCAGCCTGGGCAACAAAGCAAGATCCTGTCTCTTTTTTTAAAAAAAAGTAGCTACAGTTATTTTGATGGTGAAAAAAAGAAGGAAAAGGGAGATGCAGAGGAGGAACAGGATGATGAGAAGTCATGTTTTCATCTGCAAATCCTGGGCTATGATACTTTAGGATGAACTTCAATATCAGAATTCATTCATTTCACTCAATAAATATTTGTGAAGCCTGGGCTAAATGCTAAACTTATAATAGTGAGCAAAAGAAGCACAGTGCCTGCTGTTTGGACCATATAGTCCAGCAGCAAGTATATAAGAAGATAAGGGACTTAGGCAGAAGTATGTATCCCTGTGTCTATGGTGTCTTCACCAGTGCGTATTTCTACAGTTTCATGCATAAATCATCTTGCTATTCATATGTCTGTCTCTGGCCCTCTGGTTGCTTGTACATTCACATCAAATTCTTACCATGACCTTCCAGAATCTGTACTGCCTGCTGTCTCTGGCAACTGGCAGGTTAGTTTGTAAACCTGGAATCCCCAGCAGTTCTTTTGCCTTTGAACATTCGACCTAGCCTCTTGTCCTGTCTGCTGCTATGAAAATCTCTGATAACATGAAACAAAGTGTTTGAACACTACTCAATGCACCAATACATTAGAACTTCTTCTTTCCTAAACTTCTACTCTCTTAGAAGGGAGCAGAAACAAGGAATGAACCAAAAAAATAGAGAAGAAAAAGTCAGGAGGTAGTTACTGTCAGAAGTGTGCTCAAATGTCAAATCGAGAAAATTTTAAAGCCAAAGGAATAAGTCACTTCTTGCTTCAGTCAATAAGAAGTCCTTAAGGGTCCAAAGAGCTATATCAGTTTTTGTTATTAGCTACTTGCAGGATACCACTAGGGATTGGGAGGGGGGAATTCAAAGAGCTTGGGCCACATGGTTATAGTATCAGTACTTGCTACTTACCAGCTTCCCTCCTTTGCACTTTGAACTTTTTTTTTGTTTTGTTGTTGTTGGTTTTTGTTGTTGTTGTTGTTGTTGTTTGTTTATTTCTTTTGAGTTGGAGTCTCACTCTGTCGCCCAGACTGGAGTGCAGTGGCAGCTCCCAGCCACCACAGCCTCAACCTGCTGGGCTCCGGCGATCCTTCCGCCTCAGCCTTCCGAGTAGCCGGAATTACAGGCACATGCTACCACGCCCGATTTTTTGATTTATTGTAGAGATGAGGTCTCGCTGCCCAGGCGGGTCTCGAACCCGCAGGTTCAGGCAATCCATGTTGTTGTTGTTTTAAAGACAGAGTCTTGCTCTGCTGCCCAGGTGAGAGTCAAGTGACACAATCATAGCTTACTGCAACCTCAACCACCTATGCTCAAGTGATCCTCCTCCCTCAGTCTTCCAAGTAGCTAGGACTATAGGCACATGCCACCACACTTCGATTTTTTTTTTTTTTTTGAGAAATGGGTCTCATTACATTACACAGGCTGATTTTGAACTTCTGGCCTCAAGTGATCCTCCTGCCTCAGCCTCTCAAATTGTTAGGATTACAGGCAGAAGCCACTGCACCTGGCCTCTATGCTCTTGTTAATAATGGACAATTAGACATCAGAAATCACTCTATACTGTCTGAGAACTGATAATAGTTGAGATGACTATGTTTTTCCTTTCTCACAACAGTTGATAGAGTTCAAGTTCATTCTCATGTGTGGATCCAAGAAAGAGAGTAGAATCTAAAAGGTAATCCTTTTTTGCAATAACATAAATGTTCACCTTCAAGTCTAGAATAATCCTTACCTGGCAATTATTCACATATATTAAATTAATATCTACTTGATCATATTTGGAAAGCACATGTGATTTTAAAATTCTTTCCCCTAAAATTAAAGAAAAATCAATGTACATAATAACCAAACAGATCACTCCACTTTCATTATTAATTAAATTTAATGCAGAATAGATGCTTAGATAGGAGAATCATATCAAAATATCCCAAATAATTAATTGACCTCATTTAGTTGAATCTGAGACCAGTTAATTGGTTGTGATATTGTAAGCCATCAACTCTATGTGATGGATGTATCTAGGCTGAGATGTTTCCATTTGTCTTGCATTTTTATCATCTCTAAATTCACTTACACTTAAAATGCAATTAAAATACAGCATAATCAGGATTTAGAAAAAAACAACCTTTCAAAAATTTACACAGATGTGGATTCTTAGAAGATTTCAGCACTCTGAATTTCCCAACATTGTATTTTTCAGAAGACCTCCCCAGTGATTGCCACAGAATTATTAACAAAATCCAAAGTCCCTGTAGCTTCATAAATGCTTATGAATGATTGGGCTTAAAGGATTTTTGCAGTTCTTATGTGCATTGTAAAACTGACTTCAGCTCTGTGTTTAGGGAGAAGTTTTAGAAGCTTTGACATGGGAAGTTGCCATAAGCATATTTTCCCTGTGGAGAAATGAAACTCAAATGTGCTAATCAAGGGTATTTAATATCCCTCAAAATTATTTCTTTGTTATCTGCAGTGGTTTAATCATTCCCTTATGGAAATGCCCTGAATCTTTACATAGCAGTTGGCCACACATTGATATTGAGTCAGCAGTCATTTGAAAGTATTTCTTCTACTCATTGGCCACAGGGAGACAGTCCAAAGAGAGACTAAGACTTTAGATGTCACAATAAAACAGTAAGACACATTTTCACTGATGGTTTGCAAAATCAATTTCATTTATGTCATTGTATCTCAAATAAAATAACCTTCCAGAAAAAAAAAAATCTTTATTGCAGTAAAAATGAAGAGAGGGAAAGGGTTGTAATAATACCATCCAATTCCAACTAACTGCCAACCACCAAGAGGAGCCAGTCAAACCCGACACTTGCCCCACAAGCAAACTTTACAAAAATGTAAAATATCAAGTGTCCTCAGAGGATACCGATTGAACTGAGAGATAACTAACAATATTCGAGACTATTCAACTTAAGTAGCAGGCCTGAGTGTTATCCAGGTAACTACTGGTTCTTCTGGAATTCTTGAATCAGGCAGCTACCTGTAACTGTAAAACATGATAAAAAGCTCTAAATGTAGGACCATGACTTTGTTCCAAAGTCACTTCCCCTGACAGCAAACTCTGACCACACAATCTAAACACACCATCTCATTGTCTTCACATCACTTATGGACATCTGAAATTTCCTTGTGGTTTTACTCATTTACTTGTTTATTTCTCTCTTCTCACCTGTAGCTTGTGGGCTTGCAGACAGCAGGCCCTGGGCTGTCTTGGTCACTGTTTCCATGCCTTGGGTAGCACTTGGCATCTGTGGGCTATTTAATAAGTCATTGTTAAATGAGAGAAATGCAGGTGTTTGTTTTTGTTTTTTGATGTCAAACTTCTCTCTAAAAATCAAAAAAAGATCTTTTCTGGAACCTGAGTTAGGCAAGTGGCTGCATATCTTGGTGTAGGCAACGTGGCTCCCGGATATTTAATCAGAATTGTGTGTGGAATTGAAGTTATTTGTACAAACACAGGGCTTCACACTGAAAATGTCCATCTTAGGTGAGTTTGACCAAAATTATTCAAAGTGTAGCCCAAGCTGAGTGCTTGGCATGATTA
>NW_007136744.1:0-8026 GCF_000164805.1 Carlito syrichta | reverse complement strand
ACTTCGACTCTATAATACTGAGTGATCTATCACAGAAACAAGAAACAGAGTATCACATGTTCTCACTCATAATTGGACCTTGAACAATTATTGTAATACTATAAGAAAGGGATTGGCAGTAGTGTGAAACTCCCAGGGGATGGGGACACACCTCATCAACAAAGGTACCTGCATAATGAACCTTTTTATACTTCACCTTGAATTGTAACCCACATCTTTAAAATTTTTTTTAAAAATGAATTTTGCTACTACAGAATTTATCATATCTTTCATATTTTAATGTGACATATTTACACAAGAGGTGAATAGGTGCAGTCTTCCCAAATTTCCTTGACCACAAAACCTTTGTGTTACACATCATTTTGTAAGACTAATGTTTCACTGAATGAAATTTGAAGCACTGTACTAACAATAGGTCTCCAAGCTCCCAGTTCTCTGGTTACATTGTATCAATCCTGTCAATATTAGTGCCCCAAACTCTTTCTCAAGTTGCACTTTCATGATTACCATTATAGGAAAAATAAGCATGATAAATCACATACTGGCATTTAAAGCTTCTACCCAGAAGTGATATTGCTTTTTCTTGAGTTAGAGCCTCACTCCATTGCCCAGGCTGGAGTGCAGTGGCATGATCACAGCCACCCCAGCGTCAACCTGCCGGGCTCAGGCGATCCTTTCACCTCAGCTGTACATGTAGCTGGAACTACAGGTGTGCACTACCAATTCTGGCTAATTTTTTGATTTAGTGTAGAGATGAGGTCTTGCCAATTGCCCAGGCTGATCTTGAACCCATGGACTCAGGTAATCCCCTCACCTTGGCCTCCCAAAGTTCTGGGATTACAGGGTTGAGCCACCATGCCTAGCTGTGACATTGCTTTTAATGCTTACAGTTTATTGGTCAAAGCAAGTTACATGGTCTGGGTTAACTTCAAAATAGGACATGGATATCCAACCAAACATGAAAAATCTCAGTGTAATGGATTCATATCTGGATGCTGTGACTGAGAACATAGAGTAATTTAATATTTGCAGGCATGAGTCCTCAAGTCAAAATGCCTATGTTTGGAATAAGGGCCCCTATTCACCAGTGATGATTGGTAAGTAGCAACCTCTGTGCCTCAACTTCTAACTAAAGAGTGAGTGACAAAGAAAACAACTACCCCATAGAGTTGTTTGAAGTTTAAAATAAGATAATGGTTGTAGAGCACATAGTACCTAACACGTTGTCATCGTTCAGCAAAAAGTCACTTCTTGCCTGTCACAGTAGCTTATGTCTTTAATCCCAGCACAGTGGGAGACATAAGCAGGAGGATTGCTTGAGGCCAGAAGTTCTAGACAAGCCTGGACAGCATAGTGAAGCCTAATATCTACAAAAAGTTTTAAAAATTTAGCCAGGCATGGTGTATTCTGAGTTACTCAAGAGGCTGAGGTGCGGAATCAGGATGTCAAGGTTGGTCAAGATATGAGAGCACCATTTCAGCCTGGGCAACAAAGCAAGATCCTGTCTCTTTTTTTAAAAAAAAGTAGCTACAGTTATTTTGATGGTGAAAAAAAGAAGGAAAAGGGAGATGCAGAGGAGGAACAGGATGATGAGAAGTCATGTTTTCATCTGCAAATCCTGGGCTATGATACTTTAGGATGAACTTCAATATCAGAATTCATTCATTTCACTCAATAAATATTTGTGAAGCCTGGGCTAAATGCTAAACTTATAATAGTGAGCAAAAGAAGCACAGTGCCTGCTGTTTGGACCATATAGTCCAGCAGCAAGTATATAAGAAGATAAGGGACTTAGGCAGAAGTATGTATCCCTGTGTCTATGGTGTCTTCACCAGTGCGTATTTCTACAGTTTCATGCATAAATCATCTTGCTATTCATATGTCTGTCTCTGGCCCTCTGGTTGCTTGTACATTCACATCAAATTCTTACCATGACCTTCCAGAATCTGTACTGCCTGCTGTCTCTGGCAACTGGCAGGTTAGTTTGTAAACCTGGAATCCCCAGCAGTTCTTTTGCCTTTGAACATTCGACCTAGCCTCTTGTCCTGTCTGCTGCTATGAAAATCTCTGATAACATGAAACAAAGTGTTTGAACACTACTCAATGCACCAATACATTAGAACTTCTTCTTTCCTAAACTTCTACTCTCTTAGAAGGGAGCAGAAACAAGGAATGAACCAAAAAAATAGAGAAGAAAAAGTCAGGAGGTAGTTACTGTCAGAAGTGTGCTCAAATGTCAAATCGAGAAAATTTTAAAGCCAAAGGAATAAGTCACTTCTTGCTTCAGTCAATAAGAAGTCCTTAAGGGTCCAAAGAGCTATATCAGTTTTTGTTATTAGCTACTTGCAGGATACCACTGGGGGTTGGGAGGGGGGAATTCAAAGAGCTTGGGCCACATGGTTATAGTATCAGTACTTGCTACTTACCAGCTTCCCTCCTTTGCACTTTGAACTTTTTTTTTGTTTTGTTGTTGTTGGTTTTTGTTGTTGTTGTTGTTGTTGTTTGTTTATTTCTTTTGAGTTGGAGTCTCACTCTGTCGCCCAGACTGGAGTGCAGTGGCAGCTCCCAGCCACCACAGCCTCAACCTGCTGGGCTCCGGCGATCCTTCCGCCTCAGCCTTCCGAGTAGCCGGAATTACAGGCACATGCTACCACGCCCGATTTTTTGATTTATTGTAGAGATGAGGTCTCGCTGCCCAGGCGGGTCTCGAACCCGCAGGTTCAGGCAATCCATGTTGTTGTTGTTTTAAAGACAGAGTCTTGCTCTGCTGCCCAGGTGAGAGTCAAGTGACACAATCATAGCTTACTGCAACCTCAACCACCTATGCTCAAGTGATCCTCCTCCCTCAGTCTTCCAAGTAGCTAGGACTATAGGCACATGCCACCACACTTCGATTTTTTTTTTTTTTTTGAGAAATGGGTCTCATTACATTACACAGGCTGATTTTGAACTTCTGGCCTCAAGTGATCCTCCTGCCTCAGCCTCTCAAAGTTAGGATTACAGGCAGAAGCCACTGCACCTGGCCTCTATGCTCTTGTTAATAATGGACAATTAGACATCAGAAATCACTCTATACTGTCTGAGAACTGATAATAGTTGAGATGACTATGTTTTTCCTTTCTCACAACAGTTGATAGAGTTCAAGTTCATTCTCATGTGTGGATCCAAGAAAGAGAGTAGAATCTAAAAGGTAATCCTTTTTTGCAATAACATAAATGTTTACCTTCAAGTCTAGAATAATCCTTACCTGGCAATTATTCACATATATTAAATTAATATCTACTTGATCATATTTGGAAAGCACATGTGATTTTAAAATTCTTTCCCCTAAAATTAAAGAAAAATCAATGTACATAATAACCAAACAGATCACTCCACTTTCATTATTAATTAAATTTAATGCAGAATAGATGCTTAGATAGGAGAATCATATCAAAATATCCCAAATAATTAATTGACCTCATTTAGTTGAATCTGAGACCAGTTAATTGGTTGTGATATTGTAAGCCATCAACTCTATGTGATGGATGTATCTAGGCTGAGATGTTTCCATTTGTCTTGCATTTTTATCGTCTCTAAATTCACTTACACTTAAAATGCAATTAAAATACAGCATAATCAGGATTTAGAAAAAAACAACCTTTCAAAAATTTACACAGATGTGGATTCTTAGAAGATTTCAGCACTCTGAATTTCCCAGCATTGTATTTTTCAGAAGACCTCCCCAGTGATCGCCACAGAATTATTACAAAATCCAAAGTCCCTGTAGCTTCATAAATGCTTATGAATGATTGGGCTTAAAGGATTTTTGCAGTTTTTATTTGCATTGTAAAACTGACTTCAGCTCTGTGTTTAGGGAGAAGTTTTAGAAGCTTTGACATGGGAGTTGCCATAAGCATATTTTCCCTGTGGAGAAATGAAACTCAAATGTGCTAATCAAGGGTGTTTAATATCCCTCAAAATTATTTCTTTGTTATCTGCAGTGGTTTAATTATTCCCTTATGGAAATGCCCTGCATCTTTACATAGCAGTTGGCCACACATTGATATTGAGTCAGCAGTCATTTGAAGGTATTTCTTCTGCTCATTGGTCACAGGGAGGCAGTCCAAAGAGAGACTAAGACTTTAGATGTCACAGTAAAACAGTAAGACACATTTTCACTGGTGGTTTGCAAAATCAGTTTCATTTATGTCATTGTTTCTCAAATAAAATAACCTTCCAGAAAAAAAATATTTATTGCAGTAAAAATGAAGAGAGGGAAAGGGTTGTAATAATACCATCCATTTCCAACTAACTGCCAACCACGAAGAGGAGCCAGTCAAACCCGACACTTGCCCCACAAGCAAACTTTACAAAAATGTAAAATATCAAGTGTCCTCAGAGGATACTTGTTGAACTGAGAGATAGCTAACAATATTCGAGACTATTCAACTTAAGTAGCAGGCTTGAGTGTTATCCAGGTAACTATTGTTTCTTCTGGAATTCTTGAATCAGGCAGCTACCTGTAGCTGTAAAACATGATGAAAAGCTCTAAATGTAGGACCGTGTCTTTGTTCCAAAGTCACTTCCTCTGACAGCAAACTCTGACCACACAATCTAAACACACCATCTCATTGTCTTCACATCACTTATGGACATCTGAAATTTCCTTGTGGGTTTACTCATTTACTTGTTTATTTCTCTCTTCTCACCTGTAGCTTGTGGGCTTGGAGACAGCAGGCCCTGGGCTGTCTTGGTCACTGTTTCCATGCCTTGGGTAGCACTTGGCATCTGTGGGCTATTTAATAAGTCATTGTTAAATGAGAGAAATGCAGGTGTTTGTTTTTGTTTTTTGATGTCAAACTTCTCTCTAAAAATCAAAAAAAGATCTTTTCTGGAACCTGAGTTAGGCAAGTGGCTGCATATCTTGGTGTAGGCAACGTGGCTCCCGGATATTTAATCAGAATTGTGTGTGGAATTGAAGTTATTTGTACACACACAAGTCTTCACACTGAAAGTGTCCATCTTAGGTGAGTTTGACCAAAATTATTCAAAGTGTAGCCCAAGCTGAGTGCTTGGCATGATTAGCTGACAGCACTTGCAGTGTTACTCATGTTCCTGGACTGGGATGTCCTCAGCTCTATCCTCATCTATGCTGTCTCTACACAGAATCTATAGATTCTCAATTTTTGTAGATAAGTGCTTATAGACTACCCCTCATATGCTTTGAGAATAAGAAAATGCTACAAAACCAGGCGCAGTAGCATGTGCCTATAGTACCAGTTACTTGTGAGGCCAAGGAAAGAAGGTTACTTGTGGGGCCAAGGAAAGAAGATTGCTTGAGCTCTAGATTGTAGTGTGCTCTGACTGTTGGGTATCTGCACTAAGTTTGGCATCAATACAGTGACTTCCTGGAATCAGGGGACCACCAGGTTGCTTAAGGAGGAGTGAACTGGCCCAGGGCAGAAATGGAGGATGTCAAAACTCCCATGCTGATTAGTAGTAGGTTCATACCTGTGAATAGCCACTGCACTCCAGCCTAAGCAATGTAGTGAGATTCTATCTCTTCAATAATTTTTTTAAAAATTTCATTATTAAAAAAAGGATTGGGCAACTTAGCAAGACCTCATCTCTACAATAAATCAAAAATTATTTGGGCGTGGAAGTGAGTGCCTGTAATTCCAGCTACTTGGAATGCTGAGGCAGAAAGGTTGCCTGAGTGACCATGCCACTGCACTCCAGCCTGGGTGACAGAGTGAGACTCCAACTCAAAAAATAAAAGGAAAGAAAATGGTACAGAGTGCTTCAGGGAAGATGGACAGCTCAGTGCTGACAGCAAGACCTAAAATGAGCAAACTTAAACACTGATACTTTCATAATTAATGTACACAAACACCGGTTTTCCAACCCTGGAGGTGTGTTCCTCTGTGGCTGGGACTGAGGAAACCAGTTGAGGAAGCCTCTTAGCTTTCCCATATTCAGGGCTCCTGGAGGTCAAGTGAGGTTCTACTCACTTCAGTTCTTTGAAGCTCCCAGTATATTAAAATAAATAATAACCAAATAGCTCTACAAAATTAAAAATTGACCATTTTAGAAACTTTTCAAATTAACATTATTAACACACACAAACACAATGCAATAGAATTATACTATCTTAAGAGATTTATAAAATCTGATTTAACCCAGCCAGGTTCGGTGGCTTAGCCTGTAATCCCGCACCTTTGGGAGGCTGAGGTGAGTGGATTGCCTGAGCCCGTGGGTTCAAGACCCGCCTGGGCAGCAAGACCTCATCTCTACAATAAATCAAAAAAATCAGTCAGGCATGGTAGCACATGCCTGGAATTCCAGCTACTTGGAAGGCTGAGGTGGAAGGATCGCCCGAGCCCAGCAGGTCGAGGCTGCGGTGGCCGGGAGTGGCCACTGCACTCCAGTTGGACGACACAGTGAGACTCCAACTCAAAAAAACAAAAAAAACTGATTTAAAAACATGAGTTATAGAGCACAATGGGTGGTATAGTCTGGAGCATACACTTAAGGTGGACATGAACTGTCTTCTCTCTCTGCCAGAGCTATCAGTAACTCTGGAACTCTAGGACTAATCTTATTTTGGCCTAGTCTGTGAGATCAAATGTTTACATTTGAGGCATGTTATAAATACAGGAAGTCTAGACCAAATACCTTGAATAGGCCTTTGCCCTCTGGCCCCTTGGCCACCCTGCCTCCTGATGTAGAGAAACCTTGTCTGCATTCCAGTTACTCCATTCTCCTCTTAATTTGCTTGGGCCACAGAGTCAGGGAGTCTATCCCACTGACATGGGGAACAGTGTGCATAGCTGCACATGTATGTATTATCTCCACAACTAATCTGACTTAAACACGAGGCTATGGTTTTCTATACCCGTCCTACCACCCCAATTCAGTGGTCAACTAGTTTTAATGGATGGACTAACTTTCAAGCTGCATACCAGAGCTACTCAACATCGGAGGGGACACATGACAGTTTATGTGAAATTACACAGTTTATAAGCTGTTGTCAGTTTGAAAAAAGAAATTTTTTCAAAAAGCCTGCTTTATCTTCTCACAATATCTGATTTCACCCTTCTAACCCAGCAGACAGCACAGGTAGAGTCGTCTGCTCAGGCTTTCCAAGGTGAGCCAAGGTAAAGAGCTTAATATGGTCACTGCAGGCATTGTTTTTCTGGGCTCTGGACCATTCTCAGAAATGCTAATTAACCAGGAATCAACCTTTCATAGATCTCAGTGAAGGAGACCTCTTTAGTATCAAAAAGGAATAAAAAATCATTTAGAAAAACTTCATGTCTTAGGTTTTCAATAATGGAAAATTGTTTCAGTTGTTTAAGGCTAAAAATAAAAAGTTGAACAAATGTTATTGAAGAGTACTGGGAAAAGGTTACAGCCGGGAAGTAATCCTTTCACCATCTTCCCTCCCCAGCTCACCTTCAGGTCTGTGGTAGATTTGTTGTGCTCTCAAACACATTCTTTTTCTTGGAAACCTTTGCCCTCTCTGGGAATGACTTACAGCAGTCAACATTTGGTCTCTGGTTGAGAATTTAAACACAAACCCCAGCCTTTCTTTTCCTGCACCATTGGATATATCTAAGTAACCCAAAAGTCACACCAAAGACAAACCCACAAACATTCTACTTGAGGAAACAAAATAATACCCTGGAGGTGAAAGATGAGGTGTCCATGAATTTCTTCCCAATGAGTCTGGCTTTTCCTTTGGGGTGCCACCACCAGCTTGGCAGTGTACAGGGTAGATACAAAAGGCCTATTAGAAGGGTTACAGGAGCTGCCTGGTATCAGAAACACATAGATAATTTTGCCACTTCCTTGTACAAATGCCTCTGCTGTCCCTGTCTACAGGATGAATCCTGACTCTTTGTGGGCAAGAGACCCCATCACAATTGGCTTCCCCTCACTCTTTCCTGATCCATCTTTTGAGGCTTTCACTCAAACCATCTAACCTTCCACCCATCCCCTGACAACTCAACCTTCCTCTCTCCACTCATTACATTTTAACAGG
>NW_007136743.1:0-847 GCF_000164805.1 Carlito syrichta | reverse complement strand
CACGGAGCCAAGTCGTCAGCGCAGCAGATGACAGCGGTGCCTACAACCCACGCCGCTGCCCACCGTGACGCCAGCCTTCACCGTGTCGCCGACGGTAGAGCCAGGCTCGCCGCGCTGACGATCACGGAGCCGGACCCGCCGCGCCGCCGCCGACTGTGAAGCCAGCCCCCCCGCCCTTTTCCGCAGACGGAGGAGTTGAAGGCCCACATAGCTGACGACGGCGGGACCTGAGCGCCGCCGCCGACCGCGGATTGGGGTGCTCTGCACTGCTGTGGGCCGCAGAGGCCGGCTCCCCGCGTCGCTTCCTACCGCAGAGCCTGGCAACCCGCGCCCAGGCCGCGGAGCCCGTTCCTCAGTGCAGCGGACGACCGCAGAGCAGGGCTCCCCACGCCGCCATGCCCCGTGGAACCGGCCTCCCCCGCACCTACGATCAAGAAGCTGGGGTTCCAGCAGTGTCTTGGGTGGTGGATTCGGGCCCTTCTCACCGTGCGCAACACAGAGCCTGGCTCTCTGCTCCGCTGCAGAGCGAGGAGCCGGTACCCCGGATTCAAAGACAGCAGACCCAAGAACCAGGCCCCCAAGCCCTGTCAATCACGAAGCCAGACCGCCCGCGCCTCTGCAGAGGAGCTGGAGTCCCCACGTGGATGACAGCTGCGGACCCCAGAATTGGGTGGTCCCCACCGCCGCGCACCGCAGAGCCTGTCTCCCTGCGCCGCCGCCCACCCAGGAGGCAGGCCCCAGGGCAGCCAAGGACCGCTAGGCCAGGCCCCCTGCGTCGCTGCCAGTTGCGGAGCCTGACGCCCCGCGGCAGCTGCAGACTGGCGACCCGGCCCTCCGAGCCTCCGTA
>NW_007136742.1:0-792 GCF_000164805.1 Carlito syrichta | reverse complement strand
AGGCCCACGTAGCTGACGACGGCGGGACCTGAGCGCCGCCGCCGACCGCGGATTGGGGTGCTCTGCACTGCTGTGGGTCGCAGAGGCCGGCTCCCCGCGTCGCTTCCTACCGCAGAGCCTGGCAACCCGCGCCCAGGCCGCGGAGCCCGTTCCTCAGTGCAGCGGACGACCGCAGAGCAGGGCTCCCCACGCCGCCATGCCCCGTGGAACCGGCCTCCCCCGCACCTACGATCAAGAAGCTGGGGTTCCAGCAGTGTCTTGGGTGGTGGATTCGGGCCCTTCTCACCGTGCGCAACACAGAGCCTGGCTCTCTGCTCCGCTGCAGAGCGAGGAGCCGGTACCCCGGATTCAAAGACAGCAGACCCAAGAACCAGGCCCCCAAGCCCTGTCAATCACGAAGCCAGACCGCCCGCGCCTCTGCAGAGGAGCTGGAGTCCCCACGTGGATGACAGCTGCGGACCCCAGAATTGGGTGGTCCCCACCACCGCGCACCGCAGAGCCTGTCTCCCTGCGCCGCCGCCCACCGAGGAGGCAGGCCCCAGGGCAGCCAAGGACCGCTAGGCCAGGCCCCCTGCGTCGCTGTCAACTGCCGAGCCGGACTCCCCGCGGCAGCTGCAGACTGGGAAACCCGGCCCTCCGAGCCTCCGTAGCCAGAGGAGTTTGCGCCCTTGCGCAGAAGACGGCCGTGCTGACTGCGAAGCCAGACACGTCGCGCCTCCGCAGATGGCGGAGCTGGAGCCCTCACGCTGCGGCCAACCGCAGGGCCGGTCGACCCCCAATGGCGACGGTGGA
>NW_007136741.1:0-4223 GCF_000164805.1 Carlito syrichta | reverse complement strand
GTAGCCAGAGGAGTTTGGGCTCGTGCGCAGAAGACGGCCGTGCTGACTGCGAAGCCAGACACGTCGCGCCTCCGCAGATGGCGGAGCTGGAGCCCTCACGCTGCGGCCAACCGCAGGGCCGGTCGACCCCCAATGGCGACGGTGGAACTAGGTAGCCAACGCAGCCTGCACCTGCGGAGCCGGGTCTCCGGTGCCGCCGCCAACTGTGAAGCAAGGCCCCTCAGCGCTTCCGCCAGTGGAGGAGCGGGAGCCCCAGCTGTGCTGTCAACCGCGGAACCGGCCCTACGCGCCGCGGCGGACCGTGGAGCCGGGTGCTCCGCAAGGCCATGGACTTCAGAGCGTGACTCTTCGCCCCGCCGCCCCCCGTGGAGGTGGCCGACGGCAGAGGAGCCGAGCCCGAGCCTTGCCTCCGCACTGCCCAGGAACACGGAGCCTGTCTTTCTGCTGCGCCGCCGACCTAGCCACGGGGACCCCCGCGCCCAAGACCGCAGACGGAGGAGTTAGGCCCCCCCGCGCCGCCGCCAGAAGCTAATCCAGGCCTCCCGCGGCTCTGCAGACAGAGAAGCTGGAGCCTGTGACTGCCGCGGACCCTGTAGCCGGGTGCTCCCCACTGCCCCAGACCCCAGAGCCTATCTCATCGCGCCGCCTCCGCGGACCACGGAGTCGGGACCCAGCACAGCCAAAGACCGCGGAGCTGCCAGGGCACCAGGGCAGCCGCTGACCACGGAACTTGGCCCCTGGCACCGCGGCCTGCTGTGGAGCCGGGCCCCCAATGGCGCCGGAGATCACCAAGCCTGGCCCCCTGCGCCTCAGGCCTTGCAGTGTTGGTGTCCCGAGAGCATAGGAGGGAACTTCGGTGAGGCCGCTCCTGGACGTTGACCACAAACGGTGAGTTTAGAAGCTCTCATTTTTTTTGCGTTTTCTCACCTGGCTTTTGTCATTTGCTACAAACGAAATTGCTGGGTTCTGTGGTGTGTTATGCATAGTTTTTTAGGAAAGTGCTATAGGTTTTTTCATAGAAGATTTATTGTTTTGCGTAATCATCAGTAATTGTTAGTGGGTCCAGTTCCTTCACATCCCCGTTAACATTTTCTCTTTTACGTTTCATTCTTTTTTCCTAATAGTCATATTGTGGGTATGTAGTGGAATTTCACTATATCTTGTTTGTATTGCTTTGTTTTGTTCTTTTTCTTGTCATCCTCCTTAACATTTTCTCTTTTACGTTTTATTCTTTTTTCCTAATGGTCATATTGTGGGTTTGCAGTGGAATGTCATTATGTCTTGTTTGTATTGCCTTGTTTTGTTTTTCTTGTCATGAGAACAGAAACAGGAAATCTACACAGACTTTTAAGTGTACTTGCAGGAAAGTTAGCTATAAACGGTATTGTACAGCAGAACTCTAGAATTTATTCATCTTGAATAAATGAGGTACTGTTCATTGTTGTTTGATTCACATTTCCCTAAGGTTAGTGTTGATGTGCATCTTGTCATTTGTTTATTGGCTGTGTGCTTGGAAGATGTGTCTATTTAAGGTTAATTTCCAATTTTTGAGAGTTTTTTTTTTTTTTGCTGTTTTGTTGTTAATTTACAGGCGTTTAAACATTATGTCCTGACTATTGGTCACTTAGAAGTATGATGCCAAGATATTTTTTCTTGTGTTTTGAGTTGCTCATTTTCTCTGTTGGGAGTGTTCTTTCATACACAAAAGTTTTTTTTGTTTTTTTTTTTAAAGCAGGAGTTAGTTAAGAAGGAAAAGCTCCTACAGAGGGAGGGGACCCTAAAGAAGGTTGTCTCACAAAGGTTTTAATTTTGATGAAGTCTGTTCTATTTTTCTGCCTGTTTTTTTGGTGTGAACAAAAAATAATTGACAAAATCACTGTCATGAAGTTTTCCTTCTAAGTATTTGTCTAAGGGTTTTTATGGTTTCAACTGTTACCGTTAAAATTTGTATGGTGCAAGACAAGGATTCAAATTTATTCTCCTGCATAAGAGTATTCTATTTTCTGAGAAATGTCAAAAGATTGCCCTGTTCACACTGAATAAATTTGGCAGTACATATGGATGCTGATTCCTGGGTGGTTCATTCTGTTCAATGGATAGATATGTCTGTTTTTATATATCAGTACCTCAGTGTTTTGGGTATTAGAATTTTGTGTTAAGTTTGAAGGCAAAAAGTGTGAACTACCTAAACTTTTCTCCATCTTTTTTTGGGATTTGCTGGCCATTTCACAGATATAACTTCTCATTTAATGCCTTGAATTAGTAAATGTGTTAGAGCATGCAGGGCACCCCGTCTATATGGATGCAATTGGTTAGTCAGGACTGTGCTGTGTTGTGTCATTTGCTCACAGGCAACCTTCCCTACTGGCTTACCTCTCTTCCACCTTTTTTCCATAATTACTGTGTTGAGTTGTGACAGTTATTTGTAAATATGACCCACCCTCTTGGTAAATATGGCCCACCCTCTTGGCAAAGGTTCATGTTTCCAGAAGTGAGTTCTGACCTGAGTTTTAGCCAGTTGAAATCTCTTCTCAGGAACTGGAGGTTGGGAATAAGAGAGAATAAAAGTTTTTGCATAGAGTTGGTCCTCTAGCACCTGAATCTGGTGAAGTGATTTAGGGGAAGAGGTGGACAGTGCCTTCCTCAAACAGCAACAAGAGGAGAGACAGAGAGGGACCTGCAGGCTCCCAGCCCTTCTCTTCTCCCTTCCTGAGTCTTGTACAGCCCGGTACAAGCCTCTACAAGATCTCCTGTTTTTCTGTACTTTCCTGTACTCTGGTGGGATTTTGTCAGCTCCATAGGGTCCGTATCTCCAGAAAGATTATAACTCCTTATTCCCTTGGTATTAGCCAGTTTAATGTGGGTTGTTCTGATTATTCTTAGCTTACCAGAATATTAATTGTGTGTCCCAATTTGGAATTTGAACCAGTCTGCTTCTAAGTTGGCATGTAAGAACAAATAAAAGCTTGCCAGTGGGCCTAGCTAAGTGTGGGATTCACACATGGAATCTTTTCAGTTTTCCACTGCTTGTTTAAACATGTGGTAGCTTTTTGCAACATTAGGACAAAACAAAATAAATCAAAACTAAATCCAAACTGTGGAGAAATAGCCATTCAAGCTGGAGATAAAATGAGCAAAAATTGAAAAGGTTAATAGCTATGCGGAAATTGTTTTTTCAATTTTATTAATTTTAGGGGTACAAGTGGTTTTTTGTTACATGGATTCTTTGTTTAGTAGTAAGAAGTCTGGACTTTTAGTGTACTCATCACCCCCACTAATGTACATTGTACCACAGAGGTAATCTTTCTTCCCTCACCCTCCTCTTCCTCTCCTCCTTCTGAGTCTCCAGTGTCCATTGTACCATTCTGTATATGTTTTTGCAGAGCCATAGTTTAGCTCCCACCAGTATCTGAGAACATGTTTTTCATATGTGGTAATTCTTGATGGGAATGGGACTGGGGAAAAAGCAATTTCCCCAAAAGTCTGTCACGAAAGAGCAAATGGTGACAGACTTTTTTACATTTGAGATGCTGTGGGTTTGCAAGAATCCACTTGAAAATTCTGAGGAGATGCACTTCAGTGAGTCTAAGAATCATTTGGTTAGTCTGCAAAATGCAGATCACCAGGTTCTGCTCCTGGCGTGCACTCAGTGCATGAAGAGTGGTGATCAGAAACTGCATTTCTTCAAATAGGTTCCTCACATGAATCTGGTTTAAGTTGTCCCTGAGCCACATTTTGAGAGATTACCTGGTGCATGTTATATCCTTTTATATCTATTTATTGTCTGTTTATTCATGGATACTCATGTGTCTGCCTCTCTTTCTCTGTCTCCCCCTATGTACATACGTCTTCACACTCTCAGTAAGCTCCCCACGTCTTCTTTTCTCATATGCCTTCAACATCTGATAATCACTTGGCATATTTTACATGCCAGATAAATGGTTCCTGGTTAAATTATTCCTTTGTTGTAACTCTGAGCTTTTTTTTTTCCCCCTTGGAGCAGAACCATACCCCATACTGTCCAGTTGGACCCTTCAGTGTGTGGGCAGTGGGAGGCAGGTGTGACCCTTTCCGTTGATCCACACTCTGCCCTCAGGGAAACTACTCTTTTGAGTCCAAATGCATTTTTAGAAGAAAACTAGAACCTGACCCCTAAGCCTTGTCAGGTACATGGCCTGGAGGAAGACAAACACCTTGGAGGTGGGACTCAGGTTTTAGGAGGG
>NW_007136740.1:0-4780 GCF_000164805.1 Carlito syrichta | reverse complement strand
CCTGCACCTGCGGAGCCGGGTCTCCGGTGCCGCCGCCAACTGTGAAGCAAGGCCCCTCAGCGCCTCCGCCAGTGGAGGAGCGGGAGCCCCAGCTGTGCTGTCAACCGCGGAACCGGCCCTACGCGCCGCGGCGGACCGTGGAGCCGGGTGCCCCGCAAGGCCATGGACTTCAGAGCGTGACTCTTCGCCCCGCCGCCCCCCGTGGAGGTGGCCGACGGCAGAGGAGCCGAGCCCGAGCCATGCCTCCGCACTGCCCAGGAACACGGAGCCTGTCTTTCTGCTGCGCCGCCGACCTAGCCACGGGGACCCCCGCGCCCAAGACCGCAGACGGAGGAGTTAGGCCCCCCGCGCCGCCGCCAGAAGCTAATCCAGGCCTCCCGCGGCTCTGCAGACAGAGAAGCTGGAGCCTGTGACTGCCGCGGACCCTGGAGCCGGGTGCTCCCCACTGCCCCAGACCCCAGAGCCTAGCTCAACGCGCCGCCTCCGCGGACCACGGAGTCGGGACCCAGCACAGCCAAAGACCGCGGAGCTGCCAGGGCACCAGGGCAGCCGCTGACCACGGAACTTGGCCCCTGGCACCGCGGCCTGCTGTGGAGCCGGGCCCCCAATGGCGCCGGAGATCACCAAGCCTGGCCCCCTGCGCCTCAGGCCTTGCAGTGTTGGTGTCCCGAGAGCATAGGAGGGAACTTCGGTGAGGCCGCTCCTGGACGTTGACCACAAACGGTGAGTTTAGAAGCTCTCATTTTTTTTGCGTTTTCTCACCTGGCTTTTGTCATTTGCTACAAACGAAATTGCTGGGTTCTGTGGTGTGTTATGCATAGTTTTTTAGGAAAGTGCTATAGGTTTTTTCATAGAAGATTTATTGTTTTGCGTAATCATCAGTAATTGTTAGTGGGTCCAGTTCCTTCACATCCCCGTTAACATTTTCTCTTTTACGTTTCATTCTTTTTTCCTAATAGTCATATTGTGGGTATGTAGTGGAATTTCACTATATCTTGTTTGTATTGCTTTGTTTTGTTCTTTTTCTTGTCATCCTCCTTAACATTTTCTCTTTTACGTTTTATTCTTTTTTCCTAATGGTCATATTGTGTTGTTTGCAGTGGAATGTCATTATGTCTTGTTTGTATTGCCTTGTTTTGTTTTTCTTGTCATGAGAACAGAAACAGGAAATCTACACAGACTTTTAAGTGTACTTGCAGGAAAGTTAGCTATAAACGGTATTGTACAGCAGAACTCTAGAATTTATTCATCTTGAATAAATGAGGTACTGTTCATTGTTGTTTGATTCACATTTCCCTAAGGTTAGTGTTGATGTGCATCTTGTCATTTGTTTATTGGCTGTGTGCTTGGAAGATGTGTCTATTTAAGGTTAATTTCCAATTTTTGAGAGTTTTTTTTTTTTTTTGCTGTTTTGTTGTTAATTTACAGGCGTTTAAACATTATGTCCTGACTATTGGTCACTTAGAAGTATGATGCCAAGATATTTTTTCTTGTGTTTTGAGTTGCTCATTTTCTCTGTTGGGAGTGTTCTTTCATACACAAAAGTTTTTTTTGTTTTTTTTTTTTAAGCAGGAGTTAGTTAAAAGGAAAAGCTCCTACAGAGGGAGGGGACCCTAAAGAAGGTTGTCTCACAAAGGTTTTAATTTTGATGAAGTCTGTTCTATTTTTCTGCCTGTTTTTTTGGTGTGAACAAAAAATAATTGACAAAATCACTGTCATGAAGTTTTCCTTCTAAGTATTTGTCTAAGGGTTTTTATGGTTTCAACTGTTACCGTTAAAATTTGTATGGTGCAAGACAAGGATTCAAATTTATTCTCCTGCATAAGAGTATTCTATTTTCTGAGAAATGTCAAAAGATTGCCCTGTTCACACTGAATAAATTTGGCAGTACATATGGATGCTGATTCCTGGGTGGTTCATTCTGTTCAATGGATAGATATGTCTGTTTTTATATATCAGTACCTCAGTGTTTTGGGTATTAGAATTTTGTGTTAAGTTTGAAGGCAAAAAGTGTGAACTACCTAAACTTTTCTCCATCTTTTTTTGGGATTTGCTGGCCATTTCACAGATATAACTTCTCATTTAATGCCTTGAATTAGTAAATGTGTTAGAGCATGCAGGGCACCCCGTCTATATGGATGCAATTGGTTAGTCAGGACTGTGCTGTGTTGTGTCATTTGCTCACAGGCAACCTTCCCTACTGGCTTACCTCTCTTCCACCTTTTTTTCATAATTACTGTGTTGAGTTGTGACAGTTATTTGTAAATATGACCCACCCTCTTGGTAAATATGGCCCACCCTCTTGGCAAAGGTTCATGTTTGCAGAAGTGAGTTTCTGACCTGAGTTTTAGCCAGTTGAAATCTCTTCCCAGGAACTGGAGGTTGGGAATAAGAGAGAATAAAAGTTTTTGCATTGAGTTGGTCCTCTAGCACCTGAATCTGGTGAAGTGATTTAGGGGAAGAGGTGGACAGTGCCTTCCTCAAACAGCAACAAGAGGAGAGACAGAGAGGGACTTGCAGGCTCCCAGCCCTTCTCTTCTCCCTTCCTGAGTCTTGTACAGCCCGGTACAAGCCTCTACAAGATCTCCTGTTTTTCTGTACTTTCCTGTACTCTGGTGGGATTTTGTCAGCTCCATAGGGTCCGTATCTCCAGAAAGATTATAACTCCTTATTCCCTTGGTATTAGCCAGTTTAATGTGGGTTGTTCTGATTATTCTTAGCTTACCAGAATATTAATTGTGTGTCCCAATTTGGAATTTGAACCAGTCTGCTTCTAAGTTGGCATGTAAGAACAAATAAAAGCTTGCCAGTGGGCCTAGCTAAGTGTGGGATTCACACATGGAATCTTTTCAGTTTTCCACTGCTTGTTTAAACATGTGGTAGCTTTTTGCAACATTAGGACAAAACAAAATAAATCAAAACTAAATCCAAACTGTGGAGAAATAGCCATTCAAGCTGGAGATAAAATGAGCAAAAATTGAAAAGGTTAATAGCTATGCGGAAATTGTTTTTTCAATTTTATTAATTTTAGGGGTACAAGTGGTTTTTTGTTACATGGATTCTTTGTTTAGTAGTAAGAAGTCTGGACTTTTAGTGTACTCATCACCCCCACTAATGTACATTGTACCACAGAGGTAATCTTTCTTCCCTCACCCTCCTCTTCCTCTCCTCCTTCTGAGTCTCCAGTGTCCATTGTACCATTCTGTATATGTTTTTGCAGAGCCATAGTTTAGCTCCCACCAGTATCTGAGAACATGTTTTTCATATGTGGTAATTCTTGATGGGAATGGGACTGGGGAAAAAGCAATTTCCCCAAAAGTCTGTCACGAAAGAGCAAATGGTGACAGACTTTTTTACATTTGAGATGCTGTGGGTTTGCAAGAATCCACTTGAAAATTCTGAGGAGATGCACTTCAGTGAGTCTAAGAATCATTTGGTTAGTCTGCAAAATGCAGATCACCAGGTTCTGCTCCTGGCGTGCACTCAGTGCATGAAGAGTGGTGATCAGAAACTGCATTTCTTCAAATAGGTTCCTCACATGAATCTGGTTTAAGTTGTCCCTGAGCCACATTTTGAGAGATTACCTGGTGCATGTTATATCCTTTTATATCTATTTATTGTCTGTTTATTCATGGATACTCATGTGTCTGCCTCTCTTTCTCTGTCTCCCCCTATGTACATACGTCTTCACACTCTCAGTAAGCTCCCCACGTCTTCTTTTCTCATATGCCTTCAACATCTGATAATCACTTGGCATATTTTACATGCCAGATAAATGGTTCCTGGTTAAATTATTCCTTTGTTGTAACTCTGAGCTTTTTTTTTTCCCCCTTGGAGCAGAACCATACCCCATACTGTCCAGTTGGACCCTTCAGTGTGTGGGCAGTGGGAGGCAGGTGTGACCCTTTCCGTTGATCCACACTCTGCCCTCAGGGAAACTACTCTTTTGAGTCCAAATGCATTTTTAGAAGAAAACTAGAACCTGACCCCTAAGCCTTGTCAGGTACATGGCCTGGAGGAAGACAAACACCTTGGAGGTGGGACTCAGGTTTTAGGAGGGTAGAGAGCCACGGAAGGGAATGTCATGGTCCTTACTCCCAAAAGCTGAGTTATAAAATAAAACTTGCGGTTTCTTGTGTCTTCTTTAACCACTGGGTCTAGAATAAAAAGTTGGCTTGAGGTTAAGTTTGTGATCCTTTCTTGAGAATTTTGTTGGGTATGCTTTGAACTTAGCCTTGAGGAGATTTCAATAGGCTCTTTTTTATTATAAAGATGTGTGGGGTACAATTCAAGGTTAGGTATACAAGCATTGATTATGCAGGTACCCTTGTTCGATGAGGTTTGCTCTTCCCCCCCAGCAGTTTCCCTCAACTGTCAATCTTGTCCCCCTCCCCTGACAGTTTCCCACTACTGCCAATCCTTTTCTTATCTTGTTATGATAATTGTTCAAGGTCTTTTTATGAGTGAAAACATATGGTATTCTTTTTTCCTGTGGTCACTGAGTATGATAGACTCTAAATCCACCCAAGTTGCTGTGAAGTCCATATGTTTGTCCTTCTTTATGGCTGCGTAATAAATGGGTTCTTGTATAAAAACTGCTGTGGTTACTTCAGGGGTGCCAGAATTGCCAATTTAATTGATACTCTCTAATCAGTAAGGAGGTGAAATTTGAAACCCGAGGAGGGAAAAGTCAGATATTTTAGAGTAAGAGTATATTATATTAAGTGCTATTTACATGTTGTGGATGTTTGCTTGGTCACTTAATTCTTCTAAAACTGAA
>NW_007136739.1:0-4988 GCF_000164805.1 Carlito syrichta | reverse complement strand
TCTTTAACCACTGGGTCTAGAATAAAAAGTTGGCTTGAGGTTAAGTTTGTGATCCTTTCTTGAGAATTTTGTTGGGTATGCTTTGAACCAATTAGCCTTGAGGAGATTTCAATAGGCTCTTTTTTATTATAAAGATGTGTGGGGTACAATTCAAGGTTAGGTATACAAGCATTGATTATGCAGGTACCCTTGTTCGATGAGGTTTGCTCTTCCCCCCCAGCAGTTTCCCTCAACTGTCAATCTTGTCCCCCTCCCCTGACAGTTTCCCACTACTGCCAATCCTTTTCTTATCTTGTTATGATAATTGTTCAAGGTCTTTTTATGAGTGAAAACATATGGTATTCTTTTTTCCTGTGGTCACTGAGTATGATAGACTCTAAATCCACCCAAGTTGCTGTGAAGTCCATATGTTTGTCCTTCTTTATGGCTGCGTAATAAATGGGTTCTTGTATAAAAACTGCTGTGGTTACTTCAGGGGTGCCAGAATTGCCAATTTAATTGATACTCTCTAATCAGTAAGGAGGTGAAATTTGAAACCCGAGGAGGGAAAAGTCAGATATTTTAGAGTAAGAGTATATTATATTAAGTGCTATTTACATGTTGTGGATGTTTGCTTGGTCACTTAATTCTTCTAAAACTGAAGTTCTTTTTTTTTTTTTTTTTGAATTGGAGTCTTACTGTCACCCAGACTGGAGTACAGTGGCTGCTCCCAGTCACCGCAGCCTCGACCTGCTGGGCTCTGGCGATCCTTCCGCCTCAGCCTTCCAAGTAGCTGGACTACAGGTGCGCGCTACTATGCCCGGCTAATTTTTTTGATTTTATTGTAGAGATGAGGTCTCGCCTGCCCAGGTGGGTCTTGAACCCGCGGGCTCAGGCAATCCACTCACTTCAGCCTCCCAAAGGCGTGGGATTATAGGCTGAGCCACAGAGCTCGGCTCAAGTTCATCCTTGAAATAAAAGGGGACAATACTAGACACATCTCATAGGATTGTTGTGAGGTTAAATAAATTCAAGGATACAAATGTTGACTTCCAGTTCTATTGTCTTTTTTTTTTTTTTTTTGAGTTGGAGTCTCACTGTTGCCCAGGTTGAAGTGCAAGGCACACTCATAGCTACCCCAGCATTGACTTGCTGGGCTCCAGTGATCCTTCCACCTTAGCCTTTGAAGTAGCCGGGACTACAGGGGCACGCTACCACGCCCAGCTAATTTTTGATTTATTGTAGAGACAAGGTCTTGCCGAGTTACCTGGGCTGGTCTCAGGTAACTCATGGGCTCAGGCAATCCACTCGCCTCAGCCTCTCAAAGTGCTGGGTTACAGGCTGAGTCACGAGCCCCGCCCTATTGCCATTTTTATCATTAACTGGAATGTATCAATTGGCTACTATGCATCATAAAAATATTTATTTATTAACAGATGTTTATAAATAACACTTATGCATGTCAGGTTATATTTGTTTATTGATTGATTCTGTAAGTTATTACACTTATATACATGTAAGGTTATGTTTGTTATAAATTATGTATTGATTGATAACAAATCTCAAGAAGCTTAAAACCTGCTCTCAAATATCTACCTCGGAGTATAGTTAGATGATAAAATATAAATATTATAATCCAGTATATAGTTTCCATAATGATAGGATGCATCAGCAGTCATACAAAAAGAAAGAACAATGTAATCTGTGTGGAGGAGTTAGGGTTGGCCTGTGGAGGAATTAATTTTGATTTGAGGCTTAAAAGATGGGAGAAGTATTTCAGGTTGAGCAGTTAGAAACACAGGCTGAAACAAAAGGAAGATTTATTAACTTTTTTGACAGAAAAGACTAGAGATTTATGGTTTCAGGTCAGACTTGATTTAGCAGCTTAGCAGTATCGATGACTTTGATTTCCTTGGCATTTCTAGTCTAGTTTGTGCAGTGTTGTTTGCATCCTCATGTTACACATTGTGTACCTTCAGCAATATCAGTCTCTGTTTATATTCTACTTGTTGAAGCAGTCACAAAGATCTGTCTAGGCTCAAAGGAAGCAACATAGACCCCCACCACTCAGTAGGGGAGTGTGAAGGTCAAATTGTAAGGTAAGCAAGTGGGATGGGAGATATGGGGAAATCTGGGCCACAGATGGAGAGATGAGTGGGGACTGGGGCAATAAGGAGACTCCCTGCTGGGGTCTGGGCTTGAGCTGGTGCTTGAAGAGTAGTAGTTGGTTGCAGAGAGGGACAGGAAGAAAAGAACATGTGCTGATTTTAGAGACACAGGGGAGGGCTTCTGTTCCTTTCTGGGTCTTCTAGATGTCTGCTTGCTGCTCAGACAAGTTGGCTAAAAATTTAGTCTGTCTCTGCTACCTGTCTGTGGAACATCAAGGAATTCAGTGGTTTGAAAGCACATGGCTTCTTTCTATGTGTCCTTGAATACATTGAACCTCAGTTTTTTAAGTTCCCTGTGTCTGCCTGAACTGACCAGGCTTGTTAAAGTGCAAATCTATTTCTCCTGATTTTTCCCTTTGTTTTCCAGTATATTCTGAGATAGGAAGAGTCTCCGTACCATAGGATTGAAAGAGTCATCAGTGTCCTTGAGTTGGAGCAATAAGTGTCCTTGTTAATGCAGAAATCACATTAAATTAAATATGTGCGTACCTGCCTCTCTCTCACCCATCAGAGAGTATCTGGAGGGAAGAAATTATGTTTAACATATACCAGTATCTGAAGCACAGCCAGTACATAGTAGATGCTCAATACGAGGTTATTGGAATGAAATACCTTTCTTTATTTAACCTTCAAGGTTGAATGAAAGCAATGCTGAACTTTGGGTGTTTTCATGCCAGCTCAGGCTATTGTGAAGCCCAAACTTCTTTCTGCCCTTTATGAGATCTCAGAATTGAGGCTTTAATTCCCAAGTACACCTTGTCTGTTTCTTATGGAGGGGGATTGTTTTGACCAGAGTCAACTCAAAAGAAGGACTGCTCTGTCCCTCTTCCCTTTTTCTTGGCAAGTTTCTCTGACCTGGACTCTTTTGCTTATAGCTAAGATATGTGAGGAACTTACTTTTACAGAGATATTTTTCCAAAAATAAATTTTTCAGGACTGTGGCCATGGATTCTCAGCCAAAGGAAGGAAAGGAGATATGATCAAATGTTTTCTGGTGAATCAATACAAATAAGTTATGTGCTCCTTGTTAGTATGTCCTGTGCTACACAAGCGAAGGCTTTTAGATCATCTATCATCAGCTGCTGGAGGCTCTGCCACTTTCTGAATAGTTATATGGAGACATTCCCCAGGCTTACATTATTTTAGGCAATTCGTATACCTGTCTGGTGGAGATGTTGGTTAGACTGCAAGAGTGATGCTGGCCTCTGTAAAAGTCTGGCAGGGATGGAGTGGGATGGGGAGCACTTCTTCTTAGAGTCTGACTTTTGCTGTACAAAATTATGTAAATACCTTGTGTACCTCCCCTTCTTGCCCTCACAGTGCCTTAGGTCAGGACCCTTGAGTTTCTCATGCCTACGTTTCCCCATGGTTTTCAGTGTATTGCCGATGGGAGACTGTAGTAATTTGTAGGATTGAATAGGAGCTAGGTTGTGATAAATGCCAGATCATGGGTGATATGTCATTCATTCCAGAATTATCTGCAGGAGATTCACAAGGTGCTGGGTCTAGGTGCTGTTCCAGGTGTTGGAGAGATACCAGCAACTGAAACAAATGAGGTGTTTGCCTTGAAGTATAAGTATCTTACAAGTTATTGGCTACTTCCAATTTGGGAGAATTGTTGATCCCCAGGAAATCCACTGGGATCAGCAGCTATAAATTGTCGGCTGAGAGCCCTTTGTTTCTGAGGCCTAACGAGGAAGCATGCCCCAACAGAAGTGACAGAAGAAGCAAAGTGTGTGTGCCTGTAGGCAGGACCACTCCTGAAATTAAAAGAGACAGGTTGTTTGGATACACATCAGGCAAAATGGACTTGGATGGACCTGTGATCTTCCCATCATGGAGGCTGTCAATTTGTGTCCACACAAAGTAAGCAACAGTGTGCGGGGAATTCCAGGGTTTTATTTCTATATCAGTGAGAGTCCTGGCAGGATTGTTTTTTGTTTTGTAAGTTTTAAGTTGTCATCACTAAAGAAGTGGCATGCCCTTTCTGAGGAACAAGACATTTTCCCACTCAGATGACAAATGACCTGGTTTGCTCAACGAGATGGGGAAGGAAGGGGTTTGATATATGCTGAGGGCTTACTGTGTGCTAATGAATCCTCACAACAACCCAATGAAGGGGGGGAGTGGTGTTGGCTTATTTCAGATGAGAAGACTCAGTAGGGTGTAAGACTCATGCCTAAGGTCAAACTAAGTGGAAGAGCCTGGGTTCGATACCAAGATTGTCTGGTTTAAAGATTTTGTTCTTTTCCTAAAGAAATAGGTTGCTTGTACTTATTACTGCTTATTTATTGGTTATTGATTATATTTTCGTCTATGTTTGTGATCATTTTTGGAGACTTTGATTTAGTGGCTTTGGGGCCACTGTTCTATGTCTCATGACTCATATCTGTGTCTGCCCTTGGCCTTCTCTGAGGGAGAGGGTGGTGTTTGGATCAGTGGAGTGATGGGCAGGAAGGTATAGTGACCTTTGGAACTGATTAACTGTTGTCCTGGTGAGCTGTCACCATGGAATATCGAAATTGGCAGGGAATTCTTGAACCATTTTACCCCACCCCTATTGCTTGGCTACATGCTACCTAAATAATTTCCAAGAGATGACTGTCTTTTTCACTTTCAAAGTCCCTTAGGGAATGAGAGTGAATAAATTTTTAGTTCATTTTTAATGACTCATTACACAAAGCCAGAATAACCCCACACAATACAACAGTCTTTTTTTTTTTTCACAAGCAGTGCATTTTCATTTCCTTGATCTGTCACTTGCTTTATTTAGTTACTAAATTTTGTGAAGTTCTTTCTCTTTCTTTCTCTCTTTCTCTCTCTTTCTCTTCTCTTTCCCTT
>NW_007136738.1:0-4477 GCF_000164805.1 Carlito syrichta | reverse complement strand
TAATCAGTAAGGAGGTGAAATTTGAAACCCGAGGAGGGAAAAGTCAGATATTTTAGAGTAAGAGTATATTATATTAAGTGCTATTTACATGTTGTGGATGTTTGCTTGGTCACTTAATTCTTATAAAACTGAAGTTCTTTTTTTTTTTTTTTTTTTTTGAGTTGGAGTCTTACTGTCACCCAGACTGGAGTACAGTGGCTGCTCCCAGTCACCGCAGCCTCGACCTGCTGGGCTCCGGCGATCCTTCTGCCTCAGCCTTCCAAGTAGCTGGACTACAGGTGCGCGCTACTATGCCCGGCTAATTTTTTTGATTTTATTGTAGAGATGAGGTCTCGCCTGCCCAGGTGGGTCTTGAACCCGCGGGCTCAGGCAATCCACTCACTTCAGCCTCCCAAAGGCGCAGGATTATAGGCTGAGCCACAGAGCCCGGCTCAAGTTCATCCTTGAAATAAAAGGGGACAATACTAGACACATCTCATAGGATTGTTGTGAGGTTAAATAAATTCACAGATACAAATGTTGACTTCCAGTTCTATTGTCTTTTTTTTTTGAGTTGGAGTCTCACTGTTGCCCAGGCTGAAGTGCAAGGCACACTCATAGCTACCCCAGCATTGACTTGCTGGGCTCCAGTGATCCTTCCACCTTAGCCTTTGAAGTAGCCGGGACTACAGGGGCACGCTACCACGCCCAGCTAATTTTTGATTTATTGTAGAGACAAGGTCTTGCCGAGTTACCTGGGCTGGTCTCAGGTAACTCATGGGCTCAGGCAATCCACTCGCCTCAGCCTCTCAAAGTGCTGGGTTACAGGCTGAGTCACGAGCCCCGCCCTATTGCCATTTTTATCATTAACTGGAATGTATCAATTGGCTACTATGCATCATAAAAATATTTATTTATTAACAGATGTTTATAAATAACACTTATGCATGTCAGGTTATATTTGTTTATTGATTGATTCTGTAAGTTATTACACTTATATACATGTAAGGTTATGTTTGTTATAAATTATGTATTGATTGATAACAAATCTCAAGAAGCTTAAAACCTGCTCTCAAATATCTACCTCGGAGTGTAGTTAGATGATAAAATATAAATATTATAATCCAGTATATAGTTTCCATAGTGATAGGATGCATCAGCAGTCATACAAAAAGAAAGAACAATGTAATCTGTGTGGAGGAGTTAGGGTTGGCCTGTGGAGGAATTAATTTTGATTTGAGGCTTAAAAGATGGGAGAAGTATTTCAGGTTGAGCAGTTAGAAACACAGGCTGAAACAAAAGGAAGATTTATTAACTTTTTTGACAGAAAAGACTAGAGATTTATGGTTTCAGGTCAGACTTGATTTAGCAGCTTAGCAGTATCGATGACTTTGATTTCCTTGGCATTTCTAGTCTAGTTTGTGCAGTGTTGTTTGCATCCTCATGTTACACATTGTGTACCTTCAGCAATATCAGTCTCTGTTTATATTCTACTTGTTGAAGCAGTCACAAAGATCTGTCTAGGCTCAAAGGAAGCAACATAGACCCCCACCACTCAGTAGGGGAGTGTGAAGGTCAAATTGTAAGGTAAGCAAGTGGGATGGGAGATATGGGGAAATCTGGGCCACAGATGGAGAGATGAGTGGGGACTGGGGCAATAAGGAGACTCCCTGCTGGGGTCTGGGCTTGAGCTGGTGCTTGAAGAGTAGTAGTTGGTTGCAGAGAGGGACAGGAAGAAAAGAACATGTGCTGATTTTAGAGACACAGGGGAGGGCTTCTGTTCCTTTCTGGGTCTTCTAGATGTCTGCTTGCTGCTCAGACAAGTTGGCTAAAAATTTAGTCTGTCTCTGCTACCTGTCTGTGGAACATCAAGGAATTCAGTGGTTTGAAAGCACATGGCTTCCTTCTATGTGTCCTTGAATACATTGAACCTCAGTTTTTAAGTTCCCTGTGTCTGCCTGAACTGACCAGGCTTGTTAAAGTGCAAATCTATTTCTCCTGATTTTTCCCTTTGTTTTCCAGTATATTCTGAGATAGGAAGAGTCTCCGTACCATAGGATTGAAAGAGTCATCAGTGTCCTTGAGTTGGAGCAATAAGTGTCCTTGTTAATGCAGAAATCACATTAAATTAAATATGTGCGTACCTGCCTCTCTCTCACCCATCAGAGAGTATCTGGAGGGAAGAAATTATGTTTAACATATACCAGTATCTGAAGCACAGCCAGTACATAGTAGATGCTCAATACAAGGTTATTGGAATGAAATACCTTTCTTTATTTAACCTTCAAGGTTGAATGAAAGCAATGCTGAACTTTGGGCGTTTTCATGCCAGCTCAGGCTATTGTGAAGCCCAAACTTCTTTCTGCCCTTTATGAGATCTCAGAATTGAGGCTTTAATTCCCAAGCACACCTTGTCTGTTTCTTATGGAGGGGGATTGTTTTGACCAGAGTCAACTCAAAAGAAGGACTGCTCTGTCCCTCTTCCCTTTTTCTTGGCAAGTTTCTCTGACCTGGACTCTTTTGCTTATAGCTAAGATATGTGAGGAACTTACTTTTACAGAGATATTTTTCCAAAAATAAATTTTTCAGGACTGTGGCCATGGATTCTCAGCCAAAGGAAGGAAAGGAGATCTGATCAAATGTTTTCTGGTGAATCAATACAAATAAATTATGTGCTCCTTGTTAGTATGTCCTGTGCTACACAAGCGAAGGCTCTTAGATCATCTACCATCAGCTGCTGGAGGCTCTGCCACTTTCTGAATAGTTATATGGAGACATTGCCCAGGCTTACATTATTTTAGGCAATTCGTATACCTGTCTGGTGGAGATGTTGGTTAGACTGCAAGAGTGATGCTGGCATCTGTAAAAGTCTGGCAGGGATGGAGTGGGGTGGGGAGCACTTCTTCTCAGAGTCTGACTTTTGCTGTAGAAAATTATGTAAATACCTTGTGTACTTCCCCTTCTTGCCCTCACAGTGCCTTAGGTCAGGACCCTTGAGTTTCTCATGCCTACGTCTCCCCATGGTTTTCAGTGTATTGCCGATGGGAGACTGTAGTAATTTGTAGGATTGAATAGGAGCTAGGTTGTGATAAATGCCAGATCATGGGTGATATGTCATTCATTCCAGAATTATCTGCAGGAGATTCACAAGGTGCTGGGTCTAGGTGCTGTTCCAGGTGTTGGAGAGATACCAGCAACTGAAACAAATGAGGTGTTTGCCTTGAAGTATAAGTATCTTACAAGTTATTGGCTACTTCCAATTTGGGAGAATTGTTGATCCCCAGGAAATCCACTGGGATCAGCAGCTATAAATTGTCGGCTGAGAGCCCTTTTGTTTCCTGAGGCCTAACGAGGAAGCATGCCCCAACAGAAGTGACAGAAGAAGCAAAGTGTGTGTGCCTGTAGGCAGGACCACTCCTGAAATTAAAAGAGACAGGTTGTTTGGATACACATCAGGCAAAATGGACTTGGATGGACCTGTGATCTTCCCATCATAGAGGCTGTCAATGTGTGTCCACACAAAGTAAGCAACAGTGTGCGGGGAATTCCAGGGTTTTATTTCTATATCAGTGAGAGTCCTGGCAGGATTGCTCTTTGTTTTGTAAGTTTTAAGTTGTCATCACTAAAGAAGTGGCATGCCCTTTCTGAGGAACAAGACATTTTCCCACTCAGATGACAAATGACCTGGTTTGCTCAACGAGATGGGGAAGGAAGGGGTTTGATATATGCTGAGGGCTTACTGTGTGCTAATGAATCCTCACAACAACCCAATGAAGGGGGGGAGTGGTGTTGGCTTATTTCAGATGAGAAGACTCAGTAGGGTGTAAGACTCATGCCTAAGGTCAAAGTAAGTGGAAGAGCCTGGGTTCAATACCAAGACTGTCTGGTTTAAAGATTTTGTTCTTTTCCTAAAGAAATAGGTTGCTTGTACTCATTACTGCTTATTTATTGGTTATTGCTTATATTTTCCTGTATGTTTGTGATCATTTTTGGAGACTTTGCTTTAGTGGCTTTGGGGCCACTGTTCTATGTCTCATGACTCATATCTGTTTCTGTCCTTGGCCTTCTCTGAGGGAGAGGGTGGTGTTTGGATCAGTGGAGTGATGGGCAGGAAGGTATAGTGACCTTTGGAACTGATTAACTGTTGTCCTGGTGAGCTGTCACCATGGAATATCGAAATTGGCAGGGAATTCTTGAACCATTTTACCCCACCCCTATTGCTTGGCTACATGCTACCTAAATAATTTCCAAGAGATGACTGTCTTTTTCACTTTCAAAGTCCCTTAGGGAATGAGAGTGAATAAATTTTTAGTTCATTTTTAATGACTCATTACACAAAGCCAGAATAACCCCACACAATACAACAGTCTTTTTTTTTTTTCACAAGCAGTGCATTTTCATTTCCTTGATCTGTCACTTGCTTTATTTAGTTACTAAATTTTGTGAAGTTCTTTCTCTTTCTTTCTCTCTTTCTCTCTCTTTCTCTTCTCTTTCCCTT
>NW_007136737.1:0-8192 GCF_000164805.1 Carlito syrichta | reverse complement strand
TGCAAGGCACACTCATAGCTACCCCAGCATTGACTTGCTGGGCTCCAGTGATCCTTCCACCTTAGCCTTTGAAGTAGCCGGGACTACAGGGGCACGCTACCACGCCCAGCTAATTTTTGATTTATTGTAGAGACAAGGTCTTGCCGAGTTACCTGGGCTGGTCTCAGGTAACTCATGGGCTCAGGCAATCCACTCGCCTCAGCCTCTCAAAGTGCTGGGTTACAGGCTGAGTCACGAGCCCCGCCCTATTGCCATTTTTATCATTAACTGGAATGTATCAATTGGCTACTATGCATCATAAAAATATTTATTTATTAACAGATGTTTATAAATAACACTTATGCATGTCAGGTTATATTTGTTTATTGATTGATTCTGTAAGTTATTACACTTATATACATGTAAGGTTATGTTTGTTATAAATTATGTATTGATTGATAACAAATCTCAAGAAGCTTAAAACCTGCTCTCAAATATCTACCTCGGAGTATAGTTAGATGATAAAATATAAATATTATAATCCAGTATATAGTTTCCATAATGATAGGATGCATCAGCAGTCATACAAAAAGAAAGAACAATGTAATCTGTGTGGAGGAGTTAGGGTTGGCCTGTGGAGGAATTAATTTTGATTTGAGGCTTAAAAGATGGGAGAAGTATTTCAGGTTGAGCAGTTAGAAACACAGGCTGAAACAAAAGGAAGATTTATTAACTTTTTTGACAGAAAAGACTAGAGATTTATGGTTTCAGGTCAGACTTGATTTAGCAGCTTAGCAGTATCGATGACTTTGATTTCCTTGGCATTTCTAGTCTAGTTTGTGCAGTGTTGTTTGCATCCTCATGTTACACATTGTGTACCTTCAGCAATATCAGTCTCTGTTTATATTCTACTTGTTGAAGCAGTCACAAAGATCTGTCTAGGCTCAAAGGAAGCAACATAGACCCCCACCACTCAGTAGGGGAGTGTGAAGGTCAAATTGTAAGGTAAGCAAGTGGGATGGGAGATATGGGGAAATCTGGGCCACAGATGGAGAGATGAGTGGGGACTGGGGCAATAAGGAGACTCCCTGCTGGGGTCTGGGCTTGAGCTGGTGCTTGAAGAGTAGTAGTTGGTTGCAGAGAGGGACAGGAAGAAAAGAACATGTGCTGATTTTAGAGACACAGGGGAGGGCTTCTGTTCCTTTCTGGGTCTCCTAGATGTCTGCTTGCTGCTCAGACAAGTTGGCTAAAAATTTAGTCTGTCTCTGCTACCTGTCTGTGGAACATCAAGGAATTCAGTGGTTTGAAAGCACATGGCTTCCTTCTATGTGTCCTTGAATACATTGAACCTCAGTTTTTAAGTTCCCTGTGTCTGCCTGAACTGACCAGGCTTGTTAAAGTGCAAATCTATTTCTCCTGATTTTTCCCTTTGTTTTCCAGTATATTCTGAGATAGGAAGAGTCTCAGTACCATAGGATTGAGTCATCAGTGTCCTTGAGTTGGAGCAATAAGTGTCCTTGTTAATGCAGAAATCACATTAAATTAAATATGTGCGTACCTGCCTCTCTCTCACCCATCAGAGAGTATCTGGAGGGAAGAAATTATGTTTAACATATACCAGTATCTGAAGCACAACCAGTACATAGTAGATGCTCAATACAAGGTTATTGGAATGAAATACCTTTCTTTATTTAACCTTCAAGGTTGAATGAAAGCAATGCTGAACTTTGGGCGTTTTCATGCCAGCTCAGGCTATTGTGAAGCCCAAACTTCTTTCTGCCCTTTATGAGATCTCAGAATTGAGGCTTTAATTCCCAAGCACACCTTGTCTGTTTCTTATGGAGGGGGATTGTTTTGACCAGAGTCAACTCAAAAGAAGGACTGCTCTGTCCCTCTTCCCTTTTTCTTGGCAAGTTTCTCTGACCTGGACTCGTTTGCTTATAGCTAAGATATGTGAGGAACTTACTTTTACAGAGATATTTTTCCAAAAATAAATTTTTCAGGACTGTGGCCATGGATTCTCAGCCAAAGGAAGGAAAGGAGATATGATCAAATGTTTTCTGGTGAATCAATACAAATAAGTTATGTGCTCCTTGTTAGTATGTCCTGTGCTACACAAGCGAAGGCTCTTAGATCATCTACCATCAGCTGCTGGAGGCTCTGCCACTTTCTGAATAGTTATATGGAGACATTGCCCAGGCTTACATTATTTTAGGCAATTCGTATACCTGTCTGGTGGAGATGTTGGTTAGACTGCAAGAGTGATGCTGGCCTCTGTAAAAGTCTGGCAGGGATGGAGTGGGGTGGGGAGCACTTCTTCTTAGAGTCTGACTTTTGCTGTACAAAATTATGTAAATACCTTGTGTACCTCCCCTTCTTGCCCTCACAGTGCCTTAGGTCAGGACCCTTGAGTTTCTCATGCCTACGTTTCCCCATGGTTTTCAGTGTATTGCCGATGGGAGACTGTAGTAATTTGTAGGATTGAATAGGAGCTAGGTTGTGATAAATGCCAGATCATGGGTGATATGTCATTCATTCCAGAATTATCTGCAGGAGATTCACAAGGTGCTGGGTCTAGGTGCTGTTCCAGGTGTTGGAGAGATACCAGCAACTGAAACAAATGAGGTGTTTGCCTTGAAGTATAAGTATCTTACAAGTTATTGGCTACTTCCAATTTGGGAGAATTGTTGATCCCCAGGAAATCCACTGGGATCAGCAGCTATAAATTGTCGGCTGAGAGCCCTTTTGTTTCCTGAGGCCTAACGAGGAAGCATGCCCCAACAGAAGTGACAGAAGAAGCAAAGTGTGTGTGCCTGTAGGCAGGACCACTCCTGAAATTAAAAGAGACAGGTTGTTTGGATACACATCAGGCAAAATGGACTTGGATGGACCTGTGATCTTCCCATCATGGAGGCTGTCAATGTGTGTCCACACAAAGTAAGCAACAGTGTGCGGGGAATTCCAGGGTTTTATTTCTATATCAGTGAGAGTCCTGGCAGGATTGTTCTTTGTTTTGTAAGTTTTAAGTTGTCATCACTAAAGAAGTGGCATGCCCTTTCTGAGGAACAAGACATTTTCCCACTCAGATGACAAATGACCTGGTTTGCTCAACGAGATGGGGAAGGAAGGGGTTTGATATATGCTGAGGGCTTACTGTGTGCTAATGAATCCTCACAACAACCCAATGAAGGGGGGGAGTGGTGTTGGCTTATTTCAGATGAGAAGACTCAGTAGGGTGTAAGACTCATGCCTAAGGTCAAAGTAAGTGGAAGAGCCTGGGTTCGATACCAAGATTGTCTGGTTTAAAGATTTTGTTCTTTTCCTAAAGAAATAGGTTGCTTGTACTTATTACTGCTTATTTATTGGTTATTGATTATATTTTCCTCTATGTTTGTGATCATTTTTGGAGACTTTGATTTAGTGGCTTTGGGGCCACTGTTCTATGTCTCATGACTCATATCTGTGTCTGCCCTTGGCCTTCTCTGAGGGAGAGGGTGGTGTTTGGATCAGTGGAGTGATGGGCAGGAAGGTATAGTGACCTTTGGAACTGATTAACTGTTGTCCTGGTGAGCTGTCACCATGGAATATCGAAATTGGCAGGGAATTCTTGAACCATTTTACCCCACCCCTCTTGCTTGGCTACATGCTACCTAAATCATTTCCAAGAGATGACTGTCTTTTTCACTTTCAAAGTCCCTTAGGGAATGAGAGTGAATAAATTTTTAGTTCATTTTTAATGACTCATTACACAAAGCCAGAATAACCCCACACAATACAACAGTCTTTTTTTTTTTCACAAGCAGTGCATTTTCATTTCCTTGATCTGTCACTTGCTTTATTAAGTTACTAAATTTTGTGAAGTTCTTTCTCTTTCTTTCTCTCTTTCTCTCTCTCTCTTTCTCTTTCCCTTTCTCTCTCCCTTTCTCTCCCTGTCCCTCACTCTCCCTCTCCCTCTTTCCTCTCTTTCTTTCTTTTCTCTCTCTCTTGCTCTCTTTCTCTCTCTCTCTCTCCCTCCCTCCCTCTCCTTCCCTCCCTCCCTCTCCCTCCCTCTCCCTCTCTTCCTCTCTTCCTCTCTTCCCTCTTTCTCTCTTCCTCTTTCTTCCTCTCTCTTTCTCTTTTCTCTCTGTTTCTCTTTCTCTTCTCTCTCCCTTTCTCTTTCTTTCTTGCTCTTTCTCTCCCTCTCTTCCTCTCTCCCTCTCCCTCCCCTCTCCCTCTCCTTTTCTCCCTCTCTCCCTCTCTTTCTTTCTCTCATTCTTTCCCTCTCTCCCTCTCTTCCTCTTTCCTTTCTTTCATTCTCTCTCTCCCCCTCTTCCTCTCTTTTCTCTCTTTCTTTTCTCTCTTTCCTCCTTTCTTTCTTTCTTTCCTCTTTCTCTTTTTCTCTCTTTCTCTCTTTCTCTCTCTCTCTCTCTCTCCTTCCTTGCTTCCTTCTTCCCAGAGTGGGAGGGGACCTGAGGGGGTTGCCCCATAAAGTGCTTTCTTTCTTTTTTTTTTTTGAGTTGGAGTCTCACTCTGTCACCCAGACTGAAGTGCAGTGGCTGCTCCCAGCCACCGCAGCCTTGACCTGCTGGGCTCCAGCGATCCTTCCGCCTCAGCCTTCCAAGTAGCTGGAACTACAGGTGCGTGCGCTACCATGCCTGGCTAATTTTTTGATTTATTGTAGAGATGAGGTCTCGCCAAGTTGCCCAGGTGGGTCTTGAACCCGCGGGCTCAGGCAATCCACTCACCTCAGCCTCCCAAAGGCACGGGATTACAGGCTGAGCCACGGAGCCTGGTTAAAGTGCTTTCTTAAAAGCGGCTCACTTTTAAGTAAAGATGACGAATGCTTTATAATTTCTGCATATCTTATTCCTTTTCTGGATTATGTAGGAATAGATAAACCTGTGTTTGGGTGCTGACTCTTCTTACTTTTTCCCACCTGCTTGACCTGGGAAGTTTTCCCATCTGGGTAATATAGATATTGCATCTCCCTTTCACCATGGTTATGTGTATTATCTGTGTAATACACATGGAACACTTAAGCATGGTGATTGGCAATCAGCAGATGCTCAATAAATGTTAGTGTGTCCACCTAGGTCCTTGATGCATTTCGTTTTCTGTTGTCTAAAGTAGTCTAGTCTAATTAAGTTGTTCTTTTTGTCTATATAGTTGTTGTTTTCTTTAATATACATTTCATAATGTACAGGTACATACAGGAATACCTCAGAGATCTTGTGGGTTTGGTTCCATATCATTGCAAGAGAGTGAATATCACAATAGTGAGTCACATGGCTTTTATGTTTTCCCAGTGCATATAAAAGTTATGCCTGTACTACACTGCAGCCTATTAAGTGTACAATAGCATTATGTCTAAAAAATATTTTATTGCCTGAAAATGCTAATGATCATCTAAACGTTTAGTGAGTCACAGCCATTTTGCTTTTGAAGGGTCTTGCCTTGATTTTATGACTGCTGACTGGTCAAAGGTAGTGGTTTTTGAAGGTTGGGATGGCTGTGGAAATTTCTTAAAATAAGACAGCAGTGAAATTTGCTGCTTTGCTTGACTCTTCCTTTCATAAACAATTTATCTGCAGTATGTGATGCTGTTTGATAGCAATTTACTCACTGTATAACTTCTTTTAAAACTGGAGTCACTTTAACTCTGTTGCTTCCTTATCAACTAATTTTGTGTAATATTTTAAATCCTTCGTTTTCATTTCAACAGTTCTCACAGAATCTCCCCTGGGAATAGATTCCCTCTCAATAAACTGCTTTCTTCACTCATCCCTGGGAAGCAATCCATTCCAGTTTTACCATGAAATTGCAACAATTCTGTGCCATCCTTGGTTTCCATTTCTAATTCTAGTTCTTTTGCTATTTCCACTATATCTGAAGTTACTCATGCCCGTGAAGTCTTGAACCCATCAAAGATGTGAGGGTTGTAATCAGTTTCTTTTCTTTCCTTTTTTTGTAGTTGGAGTCTCACTCTGTCATCCAGGTTGGAGTGCAGTGGCACACTCACGGCCACCCCGGTGTCAACGTGCTAGGCCGTGGCGATCCTTCCGCCTCAGCCTTCCTACAGGTGCACGCTACCACGCCCGACTCATTTTGATTTATTGTAGAGGTGAGGTCTTGCCAAGTTGCCCAGGTGGGTCTTGAGCCAGCCTGTTCTTTAAAGCCACTTACTGACTTCTCTCTAAGTTTGAAATCCTAGATGATAACCCTGTTTTTGATAGAATGCTGTTTCTTCTACGTAGACCATATATTGTTTAGTGTAGCCACTTTCATCAGTAATCTTAGATCTTCTGGATAACTTGCTCTAGCTTCTATGTCAGCACTTGCTACTTCACTTGGCAGTTTTATGTTATGGAGATAGCTTGTTTTTTTAAGCCCCATGGACCAACCTCGACTACCTTCAGACCTCTTTCCTGCAGGTTCCTCACCTCTCTCAGCCTTCATGTAATTGAACATACTTAGGACCTTGCTCTGTATTAGGCTTTGGCTTAAAGGAACATTGTGGTTGGTTTGATCTTCTATCCAGACCACTCAAGCTTTCACTTTATCAGCAAGATAATTTTTCAATTGCTTATCATTTGTGTGTTCACTGGAGTAGCACTTTTAATTTCCTCCAATAATTTTTCCTTTGCATTTACAAATTGGCTAACTGTCTGGCACAAGAGTCGTAGCTTTCATCTTGTCTTGGCTTTCACGATGCCTTTCTTCTTAAGCTTACTCATTTCTGCTTTTTGATTCAAAGTGAGGTATGTGTGACTCTTCCTTTCACTTGAATGCTTAAAGGCCACTGCAGGGTTATTAGTTGGCATAATTTCAATATTGTTGTATCTCTGGCAATAGAAAGGCCTGAGGGTTGGGAAAGAAGGACTGAGGCTGTCAGAGGAGCAGTCAGAGCACAACCATTTATGAAATAAGTTGGCTGCTTTATATGGGCACAGTTTGTGGTACTTTACAAAAATTACAATAGCAATATCAAAGGTTGCTCATCACAGGTCACCATAACTGATACCATAATAATGAGAAAGTTCTAAATATTGTGATATTTTTTCAATGTGACTCAGAAATATGATATGGGTACATGCTATTGGAAAAATGGTGCCGATAGACTTGTGGGACACAGGGTTGCCACAAACCTTCAACTTGTGAAAATCATGGTGTCTGTGAAGTACAGTCAAGTGAAGCATAGTAAAACCAGTACCTTGGTCTTCTGTAGAAGTCCTTAGGGAATAACAACTTTTTAAAACTTACTACAGTCATATTTCAGGAGATTGCTTTTCTTATCTTCCCTCCCTGCCCCCATATTTCTTTTCTCTTACCCACTTGTGGGTATTGAAATTCTTTCACAAGCCATCTTGGACTTTCCCTTTTGGAGATGATTGGCAGACTATCTTATCTAAGGAGAAGACATCCTTGAAATACAATGCTCCCAGTAAGGAGAGGGTTGAGAATTTCTCTCTCTCTCTCTCTGTTTTCTCCTGTTTTTTAGTATCTCACTGGAGTCTCTTATCTTCTGTGAGGGTGTCTCGACCACTCCAGCACAGACTCATTATCTCCTTTGAATGCCTCTGACACAGTTTCAGTTCAGCAAATGTGCTGTATTTCTGTTGGTTAATATATTTAATATCAATGAAACATTTCCTAATGCTCCTGGAGTATAATAATGAGAAAAATAGGTCCCTGTCCCGAAGGGGCATATAACCTAGTGGGAGAGGCACATATGCAAATAAAAAATTATAGTTGCACCCCACATCTTTAAAATGAAGAAAAAAATTATAGTCTGGTGAATAGCAGAATTGAAGTTATGTGCAACAAGGTAGGGGATCACAGGTTAAGGAAAAATTAATTCTTTCTTGGAGGACAAGTGAGACATCAAAGTGCAGATGCTATTTGAGCTGCGCCTGGAATGGCAAGGACAAAGTCTGGTAGACAAGGGCTTTCAGTGGAGAGAGAAGAGCATGTGCACAGGTGGGGAGAATGGAAAGGGAGAAACAGGCATTCCAGTGTGGCTGGAATGTAGTGGCCATTTGGGAAAGTGGCTCTAGAAGAGTTTAAAAGTCCATTGAAGTTAGGTTGAGAAAGACCTTTGATGACCTGCTGAGGAATTTGACTATATTCTTCTTTTTAATTTTTTTTTAATTTAAGGAATGTGGAGTACAATTCAGGATTACGTACATAAGTGGTCATCATACAGGTGAAGTTTGGGCTTTCCACTGGTCTTCACT
>NW_007136736.1:0-5074 GCF_000164805.1 Carlito syrichta | reverse complement strand
AGCCTCAACACGATTCGGTGACTATACTAATAAAAGACTAATTCTTAGGCAACCCCCTGAAGCCCCTCTCAGTTTGGGAGATTCTCGGTCCTCTCAATAAACACAGCTTTAAAACAAAAAAAAAGACTACCTCGTTTAGAGGATTCTTGAATGGCCACTTATCCCTGGATAAATTTTTGGATAGATGTGTACACATGGTTATCTTCACTTGTTGGGATCGAAATCCACCATGTCTACTGCATTTGGCAGAGCACTGTACACAAGTACTTGAAGCCTAAGGATTGTTCAGTAGTCAAAGTGCCTCCCACTATGATGTCAACGTTCTGAGGCTGATGTCATAAATGTCAGTTTGACATGCTTGTTTCCCTGACTTTTTTTTTTACCCCTTTTAATGAAAAAATTAGCCTTTGAGTCAATCTACAGATTCAATGAAATAACCATTAAATTAACATCATTCTTCTCAGACCTGGAAATTACAATAAAGAATTCATATGAAACCATAAACAATAACGAATAGCAAAGAATCTTATAAAAAAAAACAACAAAGCAGGAACTATCGGAGTTCCCGACTTCAACCTTTACTATATGTTTACAGTAATCAGCATAACCTGGTATTGGTACAAGAATAGGTCCATACGCCAATTGATCAGGATAGAGAATGAAATCTTCAAATTCTAAACAAACACATCTTTGAAAAAACCTCTAAGATCCACTCGGTAATTGAGAACATATTCAGTAAATGATGCTGGTAAAAGGCTGACAACATGCACCAGATTGAAAAAGGACACCTATTTATCACCATGCACATTAACTCTAAATGGATCAAGCCTAAATGTAAAATGCCAAATTATAATAATCATAGAAAACACAGGAGACAGACTTAGGGAGACTGGAACCAAAAAGAAATTCCTCTTCAGAGCCATAAATATCCATATCTTAAGAAGTAAGTTAGACTAGTGTGATCTCATCAGATTAATATACTTCTACAAAAAAGTAACCATTAGAAGAGCAGGGATACAGCCAACAGAATGGGAAAAACGATTCTTCACCTATATGTCTGTAAAATGGCGTAACATCTAGGATCTACAAGAAACTCAAACACTCAGAAAAATCAGGCAAACATTCACTTTGAAAAGGGTGCAAAATATATGATTGGACACTTTTCATAAGAAGAGATACGGGCAGCCAGCAGACACATGAAAAGTGCTCAGCCTCACTCATCGTCAAAGAAATTCAAATGAAACCACTTTGAAATACCACATACCCCCTGTAAGATTGACCATCATTAATAAAACAAGCAATAACAGATGCAGGTCTGGATTTGGGAAGAAATAAATGCTTCTAAACTGCATGTGAACTGAAAAGTGTAGCAACATCATTGGAAAACAATGTGGTGGTTTGAAAAGGGACAAGGTAATGACCTATCTTGTGACTCAGTAATTCCACTGTCGATGATATACTTGGAGGAACTCAAATCATTTTACCAAAAAGATACCTGCACCACTATGTTTTCTGCAGCTCTAATCACAATTGAAATAAAACATGGTAACAAGCATGTTGCCCCTCAAAGCTGGAATGGATAAAATAAATATGATATATACATGGGGGAATATTATGCGGCAATAAAAAAAGAAAGATATAATGTTTTTGCCAAAAATTTGATGGATGTGAGGTAGGTCATTTTCAGGGATTTTTCGCATAAACAAAGAATAGAGTTCCATATGTTCTCACTCATGAGCTGAACTTAATCACTTATAGTGCTGTTAGAAATACATGACAGTAGTGGAAAACTGTTTAGGGTGAGGGCTGAGAGTGGCAGGGAAGGTATATTGCTAAGGAAAGGAGGGGCACACCTCATCAACCAGGGACCCTGCATAATCAATGTTTGTGTATCTCACTCTGAAATGCACCCCAAATTTTTAAAAAATTAAAATAAATATTTAAATAAATGAATGAAAGCTGTAAAACATGCAACTTTAATTAATTAATTTATTTATTTATTTTGAGTTGGAGTCTCACTCTGTCACCCAGGCTGGAGTGCAGTGGCTGCTCCCGGCCATCGCAACCTCGACCTGCTGGGCTCTGGTGATCCTTCCGCCTCAGCCTTCCAAGGAGCTGGAATTACAGGCATGCGCCACCACACCCGGCTGATTTTTTATTTATTGTAGAGATGAGGTCTCGCTGCCCAGGTGGGTCTCGAACCCGCGGGCTCAGGCAATCCACTCACCTCAGCCTCCCAAAGGCGCGGGATTACAGGCTGAGCCACCAAGCCCAGCTGCAACTGAATTTATTTGTTTATTCTATTTTTTATTTTTTTACTTTAAAATTGGTTACACATCAGGGTTGTGCCTAGAAAAGTTCATTATGCAGGGATTGATTTTTTAAGAAGTGTATAATACTCCAATGATAACTCCTTTTCTTTGTAATACATTGGAACACATGGTATAATTCTGCCTTAAAAATTGACACCTACAGTGTTTTTCACATAAATTCTGAATATTTTATTTTGCCAAATTTAAACTTATTGATACTCCAGATCTATATCATTCTTAGAAAACTGACCTTTGAGATTCAGTGTACCTAGCTATTCAGAAAGCGGAATGCATAATAAATTTTAAAAATTTCAAAAAAAAACAGTATTGTAATTTAGTATAGCTTTTTCCATTCTTAAAATTTGTGTACATTTTCTTGGTGCACACTGTATTTTCTGCTTCTTAATTTTGATTAATTGTTACCGATGGGCAGTCCTTAGAGAAAAGTTTCCCTCATATATTTTAAGGAAATATAAAATCACATTCCTTTTATATTTTAACCCAATTTGTAATTTTGATGAGTATTTCCATTGAATCCCCTAGTATTTTCTCTACCTAAGACACAATGCTGTACTCTGCAACAAAGTATCTGATTAATCAGATATTTTAAATCACCAAGCATTTAAAATGAGGCACACCGAAAAAAGAGAATTTGTGGCCCAATATATATAAACCAAAATAACAGGGAAATTTACAAAGCAGTAAGCATTTGGGCTCTGCATTAGTATAAAAATTTAGATAATTGAAAATTCTGTAAAATTCATTATGATCTTAGCAAAAGCAATGTTCAAATCGTGTAGGAAAAACTGCTCAAATGCTGTTACACAACACTAAAATCATCCAAAAGTTTCTAAACTAAAGAAAGTGCTAAAATATTATTTGGTTGTGCTATAACCAAGCCTCTACAGACCTCCGTTGATTACTCAAAATACTACCTCTTGGACAACCCCCTCATGTCCCCTCCCAGTTTGAGAGTTTCTCGGTCATCTCAATAAACACTGCTTTAAAAAAAAAAACAACTAACTTGTTTAGAGGATTCTTGAATGGTCACTTATCCCTGGAGAAATTTTTGGATAGGTGAGAACACATGGTTCTCTTCACTTCTTGTACCGCATTTGGCAGAGCACAGTACACAAGTGCTTGAAGCCTAAGATTGCTCAGTAGTCAAGGTAACTCATATTATGATGTCAAAGTTCAGAGGCTGATGTTATAAACGACAATTTGACATTTTTGTTTCACTGATTTTTCTTATCTCTTTTAATGTAAAAATTAGTTAATCTACAGATTCAATGAAATAATCAAGTTAGCATCATTCTTCTCAGACCTGGAAATTGCAATAAAGAATTCATATGAAACCATACAAATCATGAATAGCCAAAAGAATCTTATGAAAAGAAACAAAGCAGGACCTATCGCATTTCAAGATTTCAAACTTTACTATATGTTTACAGTATTCAACTCAGCCTGATATTGGTTGAAGAATAGTTCCACAGGTCAATGGATCAGGAAAGAGAATGAAATCCTCAAAGTCTCAAAAACTCATCTTTGAAAAAACCTGCAAGACCCACTGGATAACGGAGAATATATTCAGTAAATGGTGCTGGGAAAAGGCTGAAAACATGCACACGATTAAAACATCCCCCTATCTCTCACCATGCACATAAACTCTAAATGGATCAAAGACTTAAACGTAAAACACCAAATTATATTAATATTAGGGAAACTGAAACCGAAACTAGTTCCTATTCACAGCCCTAAATACCCATGCCTTATGAAGTAAGTTAGACAAGTGGGGTCTCATCAAATTAATATACTTCTGCAAAACAAAAGAAACCATGAGAAGAGCAGGGATACAGCCAATAGAATGGGAAAAACGATTCTCCACCTATATTTGTAAAAAGGTATACATCTAGGATCTACAAGAAACTCAAACATTCGGAAAAATCATAAAAACATTCCCTTTGAAAAGTGTGCAAAATACGTGATTGGAAACTTTTTATAAGAAGAGATATGGTCAGCCAGTAACCATATGAAAATTGCTCAGCCTCACTCATCATCAAAGAAAAGCATATGAAACCACTTTGAAATACCACATACCCCCTGTGAGACTAGCCATCAAAAATAAAACAAACAAGAAGAGATGCAGGTAAGGATTTGCCAAGAAATGAATGTTTCTACACTGCCTGAGAACTGACATGCAGAGCAACATCTTTAGAAAAGTGTGTGGTGGTTTGTAAAGTGACAGGATATTGACCTACCATGTGACTCAGTAATTCCCATGTCGAGAATGTACCTGGAGGAACTGAAATCATTTTACCAAAAAGATAACTGCACCAGTTTGTTTGTTTGTTTGTTTTTTGAGCTCTAACCACAATTGCAATAAAACATGGTACCAACCAGGTTGGCCATCAAAGCTGGAATGGGTACAATAAATGTAGTATATACACAGCGCAATAATACAGAGCTAAAAAAATGACAGATATAAGGATTTTGCAAAACGTTTGATGGATATGTGGTACGTCATTTTCAGTGATTTATTACAGAAACAAAGAACAGAGTTCCATATGTTCTCAATCATGAGTTGAACTTGATCACTGATAGTGCTGTAAGAAAGTGATTGGTATTAGTGGAAAACAGTTTAGGGGACGAGTGAGTTTGGCAGTGGAGGGATACTGCTAAGGAACGGAGGGGCATACCTCATCAACCAGGGACCTGCGTAATCAATGTTTGTATATCTAACTCTGAATTGGACCCCACATGAG
>NW_007136735.1:0-828 GCF_000164805.1 Carlito syrichta | reverse complement strand
TAACCATATGAAATTGCTCAGCCTCACTCATCATCAAAGAAAAGCATATGAAACCACTTTGAAATACCACATACCCCCTGTGAGACTAGCCATCAAAAATAAAACAAACAAGAAGAGATGCAGGTAAGGATTTGCCAAGAAATGAATGTTTCTACACTGCCTGAGAACTGACATGCAGAGCAACATCTTTAGAAAACTGTGTGGTGGTTTGTAAAGTGACAGGATATTGACCTACCATGTGACTCAGTAATTCCCATGTCGAGAATGTACCTGGAGGAACTGAAATCATTTTACCAAAAAGATAACTGCACCAGTTTGTTTGTTTGTTTGTTTTTTGAGCTCTAACCACAATTGCAATAAAACATGGTACCAACCAGGTTGGCCATCAAAGCTGGAATGGGTACAATAAATGTAGTATATACACAGTGCAATAATACAGAGCTAAAAAAATGACAGATATAAGGATTTTGCAAAACGTTTGATGGATATGTGGTACGTCATTTTCAGTGATTTATTACAGAAACAAAGAACAGAGTTCCATATGTTCTCAATCATGAGTTGAACTTGATCACTGATAGTGCTGTAAGAAAGTGATTGGTATTAGTGGAAAACAGTTTAGGGGACGAGTGAGTTTGGCAGTGGAGGGATACTGCTAAGGAACGGAGGGGCATACCTCATCAACCAGGGACCTGCGTAATCAATGTTTGTATATCTAACTCTGAATTGGACCCCACATGTTTTTAAAAATTTAAATAAATAAATAAAAGCTGTACCCACTTAACTGACGTTATGTGTTTTTTCTATTTTTCAGTATTTTTTAATTTAAAA
>NW_007136734.1:0-756 GCF_000164805.1 Carlito syrichta | reverse complement strand
CCAAGTTGGCCATCAAAGCTGAAATGGGTACAATAAATGTAGTATATACACAGTGCAATAATACAGAGCTAAAAAAATGACAGATATAAGGATTTTGCAAAACGTTTGATGGATATGTGGTACGTCATTTTCAGTGATTTATTACAGAAACAAAGAACAGAGTTCCATATGTTCTCACTCATGAGTTGAACTTGATCACTGATAGTGCTGTAAGAAAGTGATTGGTAGTAGTGGAAAACAGTTTAGGGGACGAGTGAGATGGGCAGTGGAGGGATACTGATAAGGATTGGAGGGGCATACCTCATCAACCAGGGACCTGCGTAATCAATGTTTGTATATCTAACTCTGAATTGTACCCCACATGTTTTTAAAAATTTTAATAAATAAATAAAAGCTGTAACCACTTAACTGACATTATTTGTTTTTTCTATTTTTCATTATTTTTTAATTTAAAAATGGTTACATTTCAGGGATGGACCTGGAAATATTCACTATGCAGGGATTGATGTTTTAAGAATTGTAAAATACTCCAAAAATAGCTCCTTTTCCTTTTAATACGTTGGAATACATGATATAATTCTGCCTACAAAATTGACAACTGCAGTGTTTCTCACATAAATTCTGAATGTTTTATTGTGCCTAAATTGAAATTTGTTGAGATTTCAGATCTATATCATTCTTACGAAACTGAACCTTGAGATTCAGTGTACCTAAGTGCTATTCAGAAGGCAGAATGCAAAATAAATTTAAAAATTT
>NW_007136733.1:0-840 GCF_000164805.1 Carlito syrichta | reverse complement strand
AAAATCAGACAAACATTTCCTTTGAAAAGTGAGCAAAATATGTGATTGGACATTTTAATAAGAAGAGATATGGGCAGCCAGCAGACACATGAAAATTGCTCAGACTCACTCATCATCAAAGAAATACAAATGAAACCACTTTGCAATATCACATAACCCCTGTAAGACCGGACATCATTAATAAAATAAACAATAACAGATGCAGGTCTAGATTTGGGAAGAAATAAATACTTCTACACTGCATGTGGATTGAAAAGTAGAGCAACATCTTTGGAAAACAGTGTGGTGGCTTGTATAGGGACTAGATCTTGACCTACCATGTGACTCAGAAATTCCTCTGTAGAAAATGTACCTGGAGGAACTCAAATCATTTTACCAAAAATATACCTGCAATCGTATGTTTTTTGCAGCTCTAATCACAATTGCAAAAAAAAAAATGGTACAAACATGTTGCCCATCAAAGCTGGAATGGGTAAAATAAATGAGGGATATACACAGTGGAATATTATGCAGCCATAAAAAAGGACAGATAGAAGGATTTTGCAGAACGTTTTAGGGATATGACGTAGGTCATTTTCAGTGATTTCTTACAGACCCAAAGAACAGCGTTCCATATATTCTCATTCATGAGGTGAACTGGATCACTTATAGTGCTGTAAGAAAGTGGTTGGCAGTAGTGGAAACCTGTTTAGGGGGAGGGGTGAGATTGGCAGTGGAGGGATACTGTTATGGAAGGTAGGGGCATACCTCAACACCCAGGGACCCTACATAATCAATGGTTGTATTTCTAACTCCGAATTGTAATAGACATTTTATAAAAAATAAAAATAAATAAATAAA
>NW_007136732.1:0-5198 GCF_000164805.1 Carlito syrichta | reverse complement strand
CGTGCTGAAAGAAAAAACAAACAACCCCATTATAAAATGGGCAAAAGATATGAACAGACACTTCACAAAAGAGGACATCTGAGCAGCCAACAACACATGAAGAAATGTTCAACCTCACTAATCATCAGGGAGATGCAAATCAAAACCACACTGAGATACCACCTAACTCCAGTCAGAATGGCAATTGTCAACAACTCAAAAAATAACAGCTGCTGGAGAGGTTGTGGTGAAAAGGGAACACTTCTACACTGTTGGTGGGAGTGTAAACTAGTGCAACCTCTGTGGAAAGCAGTTTGACGATTTCTAAAATCTCTAAATATCAACCTCCCTTATGACCCCGCAATCCCCCACTGGGAATATACCCAGAAGAACTCAAATCACTCTATAAAAAAGATATCTGCACATGTATGTTTATCGCAGCATTGTTCACAATAGAAAGAACCTGGAAACAACCATGTTGCCATCAAAAGATGAGTGGATTTAAAAAATGTGGTACATATACGTGATGGAATACTACGCAGCCATAAAATAGAACAAAATCATGAATTTCGCAGCAACCTGGATGAACTTGAGTCTATAATACTGAGTGACCTATCACAGAAACAATGATATGAGTATCACATATTCTCACTCATATAATGGACCTTGAACATCCAATGTAATACTATAAGAAAATAACTGACGGTACTGGGAAACTATGTGGGGGGGAGTGGGATGGGATTAACAGTAGCAAAGATCTGAGTGGTGATGGGGAAACAACTCTTATCAACAGGGTGCCTGAATGAAACGTAATTGTACACCTAACCCTTAACTGTACCCCACAAAACCATAATAAAAAATATCGATTATAAAAAAAATTTAAAAAACACAAAAAACAGTACCTTAGCAAAGAGAAATGACAGCTTATAGCAGAACAGTCTTTTAGAGACCAACCTTTTGTTCCTTGTTTTACGCTCCAATTAAATCACTTCAACAAAAAGACTTCATGTTACCTGTGAGATGAATGAAGTATGCTTATTTATATGTAACAAATAGAAGTATAAAAATACTAATTTACTACACAGATGGAAACATGCAGAAATAGTGTATGGCTTTCTAGTATGTTTTCTAAGGGTGCCTTGCTGAAATGTAAAATTAACCATGACTGTGCAATAAACATGTCTTCTTTCTCCCTTAACATAAGCAAAGAAAAAAGTAAAAGTCATTATTGCTAAAAGAAAATAGAATGCACAAAGCAAGAATCTGATACTAAACCTCTACTATAGTATTTCCTTATTTATCAAAAAGAAAAGTTTTCTGTATATTTGTTATTTCAGCAAATCAGCAGATATCCAAACAATGATATACTGTCTTGTGAAAAAGCCTGTGGTTATGGTGCTTCTGACGGACCCGAGTCAGAAAGTTTCAGCCTGATACCTCTTTCTTATGCTCTGAAGTCATTCTTCCAGATAAAAGTAATCCAGTTACATTTGGAATTGAGACTAGATACCTGAACTGTGTCCACACCAATCCACATTTAGTTAATGCCAACAGCCTGTGGTCTTCACCTGGGTAAGCAAAACCACTTTCCTGCTTTTGGTCCCTTTGATCTGGGTAGAGGATTGGCCTTGAACCAAAAATTGGATTTGGTAGAAATGGAGTAGATGGAAGTGCTGAGCCTTCGTTACCTCTCAGAACAGTAGGAACCCTTTCTTCAAGGACTGTTTTGATAGCAGGGTGACATGTCCAGGTATTCATCACAGTGATGCTTTCCACCATCGTGAGTGTGAAACCGACCAGAATTAATCTTCATGATATGTGCCCTGCCCTCTCCTTTCTCGGCATCACTCAGTGCTCAGAGATATCTATGTCTAAATTTAAAAAGGGTGAATCCAGAGTTCTTGAAGTATAAGCTATGTTGGTGAAGCAAACATAAGGCTAGCCTCAACAAACACTATGAATGAATTCAATTTCCAACAAAAAATTCTATTAGTTTACAGCAAAGATAATCAGTGGTTCTATAAACATATGATAACAAGAATTGCCAATTATGTTTTTAAAAGAGATAATCAGGATAGCACAGGCAAGGCCAGCAGTGATGTCTGACTGCAAGGGAGTTTTAAGGAAGGCTCCTGGGTTGAGCCCTGCTTGGCTCCTGTCCACTGTCAGCGAGTCCCAGGGAGGGGAGATCTGTGAGAAAAAAACAACCGGGAGATGACTCTCACAAAGTTCATTTCTAAACCACCTTAAGACACCCGTGTTTCAATTCATATTTTTTCCTGGGGTCTTTGGGTTCTGTAGTGGTCTTCCATATTATTTAAAATCACAGACCTCTATTCTCTCTTTTCTGCCCAAAGCAGCACACAAGAAATAAAAACTTTTTGATAAAAAGAGGAAAAATTATTGTTTGTTTCATCTTCCATATTTTCTCTTTGAATAAAAATTTACTCCCCAGTATTCAATTATTTAAAACAGAGAATTTGTACCAATTCATAGATAAAGTACTATACACACTATCAGAAAGCAAATACATTTGAGCATCTGTTAGATGCAGATATTTTATAAGAATTATCAGTCCCATTTAATGAAGTAGGAAACAGATGATCATACAGGCTCAGTGACTAGATCAAGATCAGTCACTGGGTATACAAAAAAACAGGGATTTAAACCCCAAGCCCAATCTTGGCTATGCCCTTTGCATGTTTCACTTACAAGTGGAGGGGTGGGAATGGGCTACTACAGCTACAAACTTGTGAAATTCATGGTTTAATCAACTGCTAGCTTCTGCTCTACCCTACTTGGAGCTACTTTGGACCATCAATAATGATTTGCACTTGGATACGGAAAATTAATAAGATCGCATTTTATCTATTTTTAAGGAGGACATGGAGTACACACCTATTGTCTAACAATAAAGACATAGAATTATTTTCTTTTTCTTTTTTCTTTTTGAGTTGGAGTCTCATTTTGTCACCTGGACTGGAGTGAAGTGGCTGCTCCCAGCCACCACAACCTCGACCTGCTGGGCTCTGGCGATCCTTCCACCTCAGCCTTCCGAGTAGCCAGAATTACAGGCATGCTCTACCATGCCCAGCTGATTTTTTGATTTATTGTAGAGATGAGGTCTTGCTGCCCAGGCAGGTCCTCGAACCCGCGAGCTCAGACAATCCACTCACCTCAGCCTCCCAAAGGCACAGGATTACAGGCTGAGCCACCAAGCCCGGCTAGCCTCCCACCTTGAAAATAAACCAAAGGCTTCATGGGTAAGAATTATATTTAGTATACAGACAGTTCAATCAGAGTGCTGTCTACACTGTAAAATAAAAAACACAGAGGATATAATTGCATAAAGATTAGTATATATCCCCCTTATATAAATATTGTTAAACAAATCAAATTGCCTTTTATTTATCAATGAACCACAATGATTCGAAATAGCAATATTATAAAGCTTTGCTGAACTAATGTTAAATTCATTTTTTTCCAAAGTAATAAAGCCTTCTGGTTTTTGGTAATGCATAACAAATAATCAAACTTGAGCATCATGAATGACCTCATACTTTACTTGAATAAACTAAAATAGATAGAGCAGGTTTCAAAATACAAGAAGATGTTGCAGGGAACCGAAATCCTCATGTATGAGCAAGATAGACCCATCACATTGGCTTTGATTTTGTAGGTGTGAGAGAGAAAATAGGCCGGGTAGAATAATTTTGTTTTGCCAAAACATTTTACAGACTTTGAAAGACTAGTGTATTTAAATTGATTTTAACATATTAGAAAAAAACAGAAATAAGTGATAATTTCTGAAATTGTAATAATCATATATGTGATTTACATAATAATACAGATGTGATAATTTTGGACAAAGTATTAAATATCAACATGCAACCATCTCATTGCAGGAATTTAATTCAGTTCACCTGGCAACAAAGCTTCCTTGAGCATACATTCAATAAAGATGTAGAAACTACATGGCTGCCATTGTTAAAAATGAAAACATGTTTGCAGTCATTAAGATATCTGCTCTGAACCATAATGTGCAATAATGGAAAGGCCAAACTTCCAGGTCTCAGTGTGTACAGCACTTCTAGCCTCAGCATAAAGCTGTACCTACAGTGGAGGTCAATTTGCATTTCCTGGATTAACACACAGATAGCAATATATAGACAGAAGGTATGCTATACTTTTCAAAAGCTTGGCATGAAAGCCTACACTCCAATCATTTATAGAGCATTAAAATGAAAATTACAGGCCAGGCTCGGTGGCTCAGCCTGTAATCCTAGCACTTTGGGAGGGTAAGGCAAGTGGATTTCTTGGGCCCGCGTGTTCAACTCGGGCAACTTGGTGAGACCTTGACTCTACAATAAATCAAAAATTAGCTGGGCGTGGTAGCATGTGTTTGTAGTTTTGGCTACTTGGAAGGCTGAGACAGAAGGATCACCTCAGCCCAGCACGTCGAGGCTGTGGTGGCCAGGAGTATGCCACTGCACTCCAGTCTGGGCAACAGAGTGAGACTCCAACTCGAAAAAAAGAAAAGAAAAAAAAAGAAAATTCCAAAGAAGCAGTTGATGTTTGAATCATATTTTCCCATCGATTTGAGCAACCATATTTCTAAGTAACAAGTAATTCAAGTCCTGTCATGTCTCAGGATTAATAACCCAGATTCTTAATTCCTACTAAGGTTGACAAATTATTTCTTATGGCGCAAGTCACACTTGATTATAAGTAGCATCTCTGCCCATAACTCTCTTTCCATCACAGTGAGCCTAAGTTTATTTATCTAACACAAAATGCCAAAAGGTCTATGACACGCAATGAATCAAGTGTTCTCCATTAATGAGTAAAATATTTCATGTGTGGAAAATGATTCTCCAGCTTCCAAATGGCTTTAAACAAATACAAAGCCACTATTGCTAGGCTATTATTTTACTTCCAGGGTAAATGTCTGCTGTCTAATATTTTAAAAATAGCACTAAGTTGTTTTCAAGTCATTGAGCCTGAAGGCATTGAAATGTCACAGATTATATATACGTGTATACATTATTCCTGGCAACATCACACACTTGTTTTTCTTAACTTTCTTAACTTAAGGATCTATCAATAAAATAATGTCACACTACCACTGAATTTATAAACATTCTTTGAGGAGACATATTTTCTGAATATTCTATGTTTTTTGGTTCTTATAAGTATTCTAAATGACATAAGTAAAAGTT
>NW_007136731.1:0-4710 GCF_000164805.1 Carlito syrichta | reverse complement strand
GACTGGAGTGCAGTGGCCGCTCCTGGCCACCGCAGCCTTGACCTGCTGGGCTCTGGTGATCCTTCCACCTCAACCTTCCAAGTAGCCAGAATTACAGGCATGCACTACTACACCTGGCTGATTTTTAGATTTATTGTAGAGATGAGGTCTCGCTGCCCAGGTCGGTCTCGAACCCACAGCCTCAGGCAATCCACTCACCTCAGCCTCCCAAAGGCGTGGGATTACCGGCTAAGCCACCGAGCCCAGCTTTCATGTGTGTTTTGAATCTTCTTCCTATACTCCTGTGAAGAATGTTGCTCTTCTTTTTTCCTTTTCTTCTGTGGTTAACACTTTCTTAAGTGTTTACTTTCTTAAGTGTTTAAGAGGTGGTCTAGAGGCAGTATAAGTTCTTAAGGACTGGATGTCTGGGAAACATTTTAATTCTCTTCAATGATGAAGCTTAGCTTGGCTGAGTAGGTTATTCTTGGTTGAAATTGTTTATCTTTGAGAACTTTGAAGACTGGCCTCCAAGCTCTCCTAGCCTGAAGTGTTTCTGTAGATAAATCTGCTGCTATTCTAATTGGTCTTCCCTAGTAGGTAGTCTGATCCTTTTCTCTTGCTGCCTTTTGGATTTTTTCTTTTATATCTACTTTGTTTAGGCAAATTATTATGTGTCTGGGAGTTGATCTTCTCATTTGTTGTGTTGCAGGGATTCTCTGAATCTCCTGTGTTTGAATTTTTGCATCCCTGAGGAGATGAGGGAAATTTTCTTGAATAATTTCATGGGATGTTTGTTCCAGGGTGGTCTCTGTCTCTTTCTGCCTCAGGATGTCCAATTACTCTTAGGTTCAGTCTCTGGAAGTAATTGCTCATCTCTTGAAGGTTTTGTTCTGTCTCTTTAAGGTTCTTTCTATGTTTTTGACAGTTTGGATCAGTTCTGCATTTTGGTCCTCAAACGCTGAGATTCTTCTGCTTGGCTAATTCTGTTTTCCATACTTATTAGTTTGTTATTTATCTCAATTACAGTATTCTTTACTGCTGTTATCTCAGTTATCAACTCCTTCCTATTTTCTCTTATCTCTCCTCAGTTCCATTTATTCTCTCTATTAATGTCTTGGTGTCTGACTTTGTAGTATGTAACCAGTCATTCAGGGGGCTCTTCCATGTTTGCATTCTGAAGTCTGCTTTCTCAGTGTCTGACCTCCCAGGGGTCTGGTTGAGATCTATATTTTTCTTTTGATTTTTCTTCATTTATGTAGATTTCCCTCTCCATTTTTTCCCTTTGTAAAAGTGCAAACAGACAAACATACCGACTAACAAATGAAAAGAGACACAAAGACAGAAAAGAATAAAAGAAACTAAAACATACAGATAATCTTGCAAACACACAAGCCAACCAACCTCCCTATTGGTGTATTATTCCCCTACACAAACAGAAAGTCTAAAGAAAAAAAATAATATGAAATCAGTAAAATAGTAGAAACAAAGCAAGTCCAAAAATGTTATAACAGTAAGAAGAGAGAGAAAAGAGGGAAAAATTAGTAAAACAAAAAGGAATTTTAAAAAAAAAGGAACCAGACTTGCTTTGAGATTATTTCTGTAAGTCCAATGTGCCTTCAGCTCTGATCTCTAGCTCTCATCGCAGGCTGCTAGAGTTGCTCACTGCTAGGGTCAGTTGTCTCAGGCCTGCTGTAGAAGGATGATGGATCAGATCTTGACTCAGTTGGCTTGCTCCCTGTCAAATCTGTCACTCAGATCTGACCTATTGTGTCCAATCTAGCATGGGGTAGGGGCTTCTGTCTCTCCCAATTTGATTCAATTTCCTTAGGTCCCAATTTGGAGGCTGGGTGGAACTGGGTGGGACAATGCAGGTCTCTGCCTGGCCTCAGAGTTTCAGTTGATCTCTGGTCCTGCTGTGGCAGGGGACCAAGTTGGGGAAGGTGGAGTGCCAGACAGCCAGGCTCTGCAGGTCAGTGTGCTACAGAGCAGCTCGGTGCAGGGCTGTGCAACTGGTGAGGAAACCCAAAGCTCCATGGGGCTGGGAGACAAGGGCTGTCCCAGGTGGGCAGTGGTTGTGGCAGCTACAGCAGTAGAGTGTTGAGTGGGACCAAGGGTCTCCAGCCAGTGGACCGTTGTGGCTGGCAGCAGTGGCAGTGGCAGCAGTGGCAGCTTCTGAACAGTGCATGGGGCCTGGGTCTGACTGAGCAGTGTGTAGGGCCTGGGTGGCTGGCTGAGGAACAGACTGAAATCAGCAGCCACCTGGGGAAAGTGAGAATCATTACAGACACTTGATTTTGCAGAGACTCTCACACTCCAACCTATCCTGTCACCATCTTGCCAGAAGTCCACTGCTGATGTTTCTAAGCAGCCTTGGCAGGGACAGTCACAGACTTTGACAAGCCACAAGCATACATGCATTCTTGGATGGATCTAGGTGAAGAAAAACGTAGGGAGGACAACTTGAGGTCTGTTAGAACACCTTGGCTGTGGACCATATGTTAGATAATGTCATCATGAGAATGTAAATTTCTGGAGTGGAGAAAGCTGGCGTCATACTGTGGAATAGTAACTTTCTCTTTGGAGACACATGCTGAAGTATTTAGGGGCAAAGCATCATCAGTTCTTTGTTCCTGTGATAGATCACTGAGTATTATAGACTCTAAATACACCAAAGTTGCTATGAAGTCTGTATGTTTGTCCTTCTTTATAGTTGTGTAATATTCCATCATGCATATGTACCGCATTTTAAAAATTTTGGTCCAGTTTCAATGGGCAGCACAGTTGGCTCCATGTGTTTGTTATTGGGAATAGTGCTGCAATAAACATGCATGTGCAGGTAGAATGTTTTGAATTCTTCCAGGTATATTTCCAGTAGGGAGATTGCTGGGTTTCTGCCTCTTTTTTAAGTTACAGACCTGAGCACCAGATGTTCACAGTCATAAGTGGATCCTGCACATTTACCATAATACTGTAAGAAAGGGATTGGCAGTAGCAGGATACTGCCAGGTGAGGGGTGGAGCACACAACATTAATAAGAGTACCTGATCTCAATTCAGGTGAAGAGGGGACCAAGTGGAGACCCAAACTTTACCTGTATGATGAACACTTGTATACTTAATCCTGAATAGTACCCCACATCTAATAAATATTTTTTCTTTGAAAAAAAATAAAAGCTTCAGCAAGATAATGTTCATGTGTGTGGTGTGCATGTGTGCATGTGAGGAGAGAGAGAGTGTGCACACACAAATGTAAAAAAAAGTTACCAACTGGTGAATCTCCATGAAGGTTATATAGGTATTCATTGTGCTATTCTTTCAAATTTCTCTTGATTTAAGATTTTTCAAAACAATAAACTGAAAAGGAAAAACACGTAGAAAATAAAAATTGTGAAAATGGTATCAAAAGTTTGATGAAATATCAAATTACACCTAACCCAGAAGAGGAATAATGAATTATAAAACATTTTAAAGAAATTACAAAAAAATCACTACAGATAAGATATATGAAAAGAAGATTATGGGATATAATTCTTTCACTTTTAATATTAATTGGTTTTCATAATACTATGATTTTTATTGTCATATGCTTCAATGTATGTCTATTTGGGATGTAGAAGATAAGTATAACACAGTCTCTAAATATATGAAGTTCTCCTCTGTTTCCTCCTAGTTGCCATAAAATTGTGTGCACTATAGAATTCTCAATAAATAATGTATAACTCACTAATTATATTTACAAAATATAGTATTTGCTAAGTAACTATTTTAATTTAAAATTTGTTTTAAATTTGTGGGGTACAATTCAGGGTTAGGTATACAAATTTTCATTATGCAGTTACGCTTGTTGATGAGGTGTGCCCTTTATCCCCTGGTAGTTCTCAACTACTGCCAATCCCTGTTAAGTAACTTCTTATGAAATGAGTAATTCTAAGTCATTTCCAATCAGGCAGTATTTCAGTTTGAAAAACAAGTTTTGCAATCATATCTTGACACTGATACCTCAATAATGGGCAACATCTTGGAGGCTGACAGTTCTGGCTTGTTATAGTCATGATTTCTTAAAGCAGAAAATGAGGAAGGAAGAATACAAGATTTGCCCTAACACCAATTAAGATTATCTGAAATAAAATGTTTTGAGGATTCTTATAACACTTTGCTACTCTAAGAGATTTAAATTGATGAATGTGATGTATTTTAGTCCTATCTCTGCAGCAAAGCAATGAACCCAATCTCACAGATTTCATATACTCATAAGAGTTAAGCTAAAAAACTATTTGGTCTTAATTAAATGAACTAGTTTTTTAAATAATCTTGAAATATTCTACTGCCATCTCTATCACTGTAAAAGGATAATGTGCTGAAACATGACAAAAACAAGCTATATATTTTCCAGTTTCCTTTCTGATGAGATAATATGTACTCCATAAACAATTCTGGGTAAACACTTTATGTAAGGATTCATCTTTTGTCCCCTTTTATTGTTGTCAGTCTTCTCAGTCCTATGGTAGAAAGGTTTGCACATTTCTCATGCTATGACACATTCCAGAATGTAAATCAGACATATCAGCATTTCACATGTTTTACCATCTAAAGAGTTCTCTCTTGATTGGTAAGATATAGTATGAATCTGCTATTAATGTTATTCTTCTCCAAACAATGTCAAAAGGAGACAAAGAAACATCAAGATTGCATTAGCGTTATCTTGTGTTATGTGACTTGAACTTTCACGTTA